>NC_090267.1:212580101-212883316 GCF_040414725.1 Anabrus simplex | reverse complement strand
TACAGCAGCACTACATTTGCTCTCTGCGTATCGGCAATGGCTAGTATGTTCAGCAACGATGAATACACAGACATCATTTTAATCTGTGGAGAATCTGGTGAGAATGCAGCCGAAGCTCCAATCAGACGTCTGACTTCGCCGAACAGTATTAGTTTTTGTATCATACAAACAACTCTTTTATAGAGTGGAATTTCTACACGTGTATAAATTAATTTATTCAATTTTCTTTTCTGTACCTGTGGCGAATTTACAAATGCACCCTGTTATGGAACGTGTGCAGTAAAACGTCTGCTATTTATGTCACAACATCCAAAATACAACACGTTGTAGCGCTCCTTCGAAAACAAGTGATTGCTGACTAGGCATCCCATGCATCACTAGTGCATGCAGGACAATTGCAAGTATAAAGTAAGGCGCTCGCGAGCCGCCTGGTATACAGTATATAAAATTAGTAACACTATCTGAACATCAGGGTATTATTCATCAGATTTATTTATTTATTTATTTATTTATTTATTTATTTATTTATTTATTTATTTATTTATTTATTTATATTTATTTATTTATTTATTTATTTATTTATATTTATTTATTTATTTATTTATTTATTTATTTATTTATTTATTTATTTATTTATTTATTTATTTATTTATTTATTTATTTATTTATTTATTTATTTATTTATTGTGTTTTAGAACTGATGCTCTCATCCAAAAGACGATACGGAAAAAATTCAAATATTCCACTGTACTTATGATCACTCACAGACTGAAATCTATCATGGACTCTGATATGGTTCTCGTAATGGATTCTGGAACTATTGTGGTAAGTAAATGTAAAGTAATGGAGTGCTTTACAGGATCAACATACCAAGGAGAGAATTCAATTTAATTGGCCTGCCGATACTAAGACGTATTAATGTGAGAGTTTCTTGTAAACTTCTTAAGTCTTGAATAGTGCAAGTTCTGTCTCGGATTTTCCACACCTTATATGTTCTAGTACGGAATTCCAGCTCTCCGAAACTCGTATAAGTAGTTCGTGCGACGTTAATAACATTATTATTTTGTTATAATAATAATAATAATAATAATAATAATAATAATAATAATAATAATAATAATAATAATAATAATAAGTTTAGCGTTCCACTAACTACCTTCACGACTTACGAAGACACCGTTCCAAAGGAATTTTGTTCCACAGGAGTATTTTCATGTGCTGATAAATCTGCTGGCCTGAGGCTGGCGTGATTGTGCACCATCCAAAACAATGGACAAAGCCGAGTTCGAATCCGCAAACTTGAACTCAGAACCATTTGATCCACTCAGCCTAGCTAGTAGACACTCTCGGACGTTAATGATCACCTTTTCAGAACAAAATTCTCGCATTTCGGGGTCTATTAAGACCAATAATTATTAAACACTTAACACGGTTCGTCGCGATGGTCTAGGTCAAGCATAATAGCTCATTGTCCAGCTGACCCGGATTCGATTTTTGACTCGCCTCGGTCTCTGTTATCGTAGAATTGAATTTCCAGGGTTTCCCTCTCTATCTCTAGATACAATTCGTAATGAGATAAGACTTATTTATGTCGGTAAAATTAGGAGAGTGTTTCCTTTCTCACACATAACCTTAATACATTACAATACATTTAATACATTAAACTAACTTTGTGATCCTAACATTTAGTGGTGAGAGTCCAACTACAGTAAGCTACGGAGTAAGCTAAGAGTTGCCCAGGCAGCCAGAGTTGTCCTTGAAAGTAGCCTATCAGCCTCTTGTTCCCCCTTGCCTTCCTGACCACAAATATCAGTCGGCTGCGCTGTGTACTCATCTATGCGCAACTGTCTGAACCACAAAGTTAGTTTAATTCTAAATAATGTAATAGCAACTACAGTTAAAAGGTATGTATTCACGTTTGAAATAGCGATTTAGGTCTAAATAATTAATATTTGGTTTTTGATGTCAAATGACAATGTATACTCAGTTGTATGTCTAATTGTAATAACGCCCTAGTCATATTAGTATATAATTTGTATATTGTTGTATATTCCAATGTGTTGCCATTCGCTAAATAAGAAGAAGAATGTGTTTATATCGAGTGACTAACTTCTCCTAAGTAAATAATGGATAGTAATATACGTAGTGGATGTAAAAGAAAGCGCCGTTTCTACAGAAATAAGTACACAATGAATAAACAAATTATTATTGAGACGGTAGCCCAAAATGTGTACCGGTACAATGAAAATCAACTTCGCAATATGAGTAGTGCTTCTGGAGTCAAAAATTTCTACTTCACATTTTGACAGTAATTGTGGTGATTCTGGGGTAGTTTTAACATATTTAGTGCGGAACGTGTAGAAAAACTGTTATCTTTGCTGGTATGTTCTGTCTGTTTGAACTGTTGATCAATATCGCTGAAAAGCTTTTGTAAACAGAGGTTAGGTTGGGCTTTTGTTGTTGGTTTGGTGTGTAGTAAATGTTATTTTCAATCAGAACATCAGTGTACATCGAGGAAAAATTGGTCAGATGAAATTAAATAGAAATTAATTGAAGACTCGTCTATGGGATGCACCTCATTGATTGTGGCCGAGTGAAACAAGAAAATTGTCTTATGTAATGAATTTTACTCCACCACACGCACCTGCAGCATATACTGAACATGCCAAGATTCTGGCTGACGTTACCACTGAAGTTGCTGAAGAAGTAATGAAAGATGCTACAGAAGAAATAAAACTAAAACTACCTAAGAATGAATGTGGTGTGACTGTCGATGGCACCGAAGAGGACATTCTTCACTCTCTGGTGTGGTAGCAGCGTTGTCAGTGTACAAGGGTAAAGTTGTTGGAGTAAGATGTTGAAGTAATGACTAAGAGTTCTGTAGGATGAAAGCTACATTCAAATGACGACAAAATGTCATCGTCCTACCTTGCCTGGCAAGCAACACACTAGTTAGATCGCGAGGCGGTGTGATACACCCCGAGCTCCTGATGTTGTCAACAATATCGTTATAAAACAAATTATACTGATAACATCAGGAAAGACTGCTAATTTCAATGGTATAAATATTTTTGTAAACAACATTAAATATAAAACAAGTAAATTTACGTAAGGAAATCGTGCATTGAAAATTTCAGTAAGTGAGGATTTTGTTAGGTCGTTTGGCCAGGAAATGTTTGTCTTATGGGAAATTACGGCTGTACAGGACAAGGCATTTTTCGGGTTCTATCATAGATTTTACTAAAATATTAATAAGGGAATTGCTTCCTTCTGCATAAACGTATACACGTTACTCACTAGTTTCCTACTTTATCCATACAATACTCTAACTTTGGGTTTTGAGGAAACGCCAGCCAGTCAATCAGCCTTAGCTTAAAGAACGAAACTAAGTATGTGCTCCCGCGTGAATCTGAAAATTTAATGTCGTGCACGTCTAAGTTCTCGCATAATATGTTTTCAGACGGGCACGCATTCAGCACGGATCCGCACCACGGATCGCCCCCCTCCCATGGCTGCCCTCAAACGGTCGAATGCACTGCTATAGCTGCCGGTATCTGGTCCTCGTAAGAACAAATACCTCACTGAAATGAAAATATTGATATTCATGCAGCACCTTTCCTTTAATGGTTTTATCAGAAATTACTAAAAGATTCAGCTTAGTGGAATACAGTTTTAAAAAGTATACTTATTGGTAAGTATTCGACTATTACGACAAATGGCCTGCATGAGATATATTGACCACGGTCGATATAATGCGTCGCTCTAATTAGCTCCAGCACAGCGTAGATCTAGTTGGCCGTGCATTGACCATGAGTCTTCCCAACTAGTTCAACAGATGGTCTACAGGTATTTTAATCAAGGTAAAACATATTAAAACACAGGTAATGAAGTCAATTCTTCTCCAGTCAATAAACCGTACATAGAATTTTTCATACATCTTCCTTGACTTTTGCGGCATTAAATCGTTAGTTAAACGCAATTAATACGAACATTATGAAATATGAAATTGACAAGCGGTGTATCGTTAATTTTCGTCACTACCTCCCCGTGCCGGGAGTGGGTAATTGGCGCGCCTGCTGCCTTCCTTGGATGTGGTAGCCGTTTCTCAGGCTCCCTCTCCGGAATCTAATCCTGATTCCCCGTTACCCATTACAACCATAGTAGGCGCAGAACCTACCATCGACAGTTCATAAGGCAGACATTTGAAGGATGCGTCGCCGGTACGAGGACCGTGCGAATAGACCAAATTTATTCAGAGTCACCAAGGCAAACGGACCGGACGAGCCGACCGATTGATTTTGATCTAATAAAAGCGTCCCTTCCACTTCTGGTCGGGACTCTGTTTGCATGTATTAGCTGTAGAATTACCACAGTTATCCAAGTAAAGTGGTACGATCTAAGGAACCAAAACTGATTTAATGAGCCATTCGCGGTTTCATCTTAATTTAGCTTGCACTGAGACATGCATGGCTTAATCTTTGAGACAAGCATATGACTACTGGCAGGGTCAACCAGGGAGCTGGCTGGCTCGAGAGCCGAAACCGAACGTCGTAGCCCGCCGCCGACGAGTGCGGCCTGCGGGACACAGACTTGCTTTGCTCCGTTGGCCGGTCAGGGTAGGCACTTATTTCGAACCTCCAGTCTGCAAGTCTAATCCCTAATCTCATACACAGTACTTACTACGGTCTTCTGACGAGAAGTCGCGTGGATGCGGGGTAAGCGGTGCGAGGGTAAGCATAGCTGCTGCGCATGCGCCAATTTCAAGTCTCAAGACCTGACAGTAAACATCGTTTCCGTCCACAGTGACTCTTGCGAATTGAGGTGCAGTTGTGAAGTTTCAAAATGCTAGTGCAATTGTTCTTTAGTTACACATTTACTAGAAGGACTTCATAATGAACAGCTCAATAATGAACACGCATCTCTTTCAGAGAGCTCGCACTGTTTATCACGACTAATGTTTGTATCTTAGTGTAGTAATATTTGTTACTCGTGCCATACCTACAAGCTGCCGCGACTTCTTATCAGACGCATATAGTATAAAGTATTATTGCAATATCATAGGCAAACATTTGCAACTCTTCAGTCCTCTTCGAATGCCCCCAAGGATACGCGTACCCCCAGTTGAGAAACACTGGTGTAGATGATACAGAAATACCGTTTTCAATATGCGTAGACTTCATTGAAGATAAGGAAAATTAAAGAGAAAAGGAAGAAAGTTATCTACAAAAGGGAGAGGAAATTGCAGATGGTGAGGAAGAAGGAGGATTTTATTCCACGTTGCTACCCGTTCATCGAAGAGGTTCTGCTTATCGGTAAACAGTCCTACAAAGAAAGCAAGTCCATAAACGCGACTGGAGGAGCGGAAACTAAAGGTTTTCAGCATTCGTAACTTCGCCATTAAGTAGGACAGGGTAATTGGCTCTTCGCCCGGCCGCCTTTACTCCCAGGAATTAACCTGGTACACATTCTTGGTATAGGCTGAGTGAACCTCAGGGCCATGTGCCTCTCCAGAAGTAATATTTTCTAAATTTGTCAACTTCTGGACATAGAATCAAACAGAGATCCTTCCGGGCGAACCGAGAAGTCCTTACCACCTCGACAAGGCCGCCCCTCAAAACAACATGCAGTTATCTTTTTCCTGGAGTACTGGTAGCATTTTTAGTGGTTTTGGGAGGAGTTGTACTATTACCGACATTCTTTGATCTTTTTGTGACTGTACATTTTGTATTGTCATTGATTACAGGGGTCAACACAGGAAAATCGTCAAGAAAACTAATGTGTATGTTTGACTAAGTTTGGACTGCTGATAACATCTGTTAGTTTTTTTCTAGCACATACAGATTTCGAGTTGAGTAGAGCTTCTACCTATGTACCTACCTCCACTCCATCCTGCAACGAGCTCTCGTTTTATACCACTAAAGACGCAGACGGTGGTGATTTGGGGTAAGTGGAATGCACGCTGCAGGGCGTCTGACTCGGAGCTGTCTTTCAAGAAACCAATTTCGAACAGTTTGTTGCGTCACTACAGTGCCAACTGCCACTCGAATGGCTGCTGTAGACGTAGTCCACTGCGCCACAACCATACGCCGAATACGGCGGTCCTCCCTCTCGCTGGTGTCACGGGGACGTCTGGAGCCCGGTCTCCTTGCGAACGTACCTTCTCGTGACCAATGCTGTCAGCATGCATGCACAGTGGAGACATTCCTGCCAAGTCGTTCTGCAATAGCACAGAAGGAAAATCCATCTTCAAGTAGCCCTATTATACGGCCTCGTTCAACCGCAGTGAGCTGTTGATACTGGCCTCTTTGTCATTGTAAAGGCATTCTTGACCCACTTACAGTCACTCCGTCCAATCTCACAGGTAACTAACGCCCTCGCACAGTACAGCCCGTATTTAAACAAACCTGGTGTGCAGCATCATGGGGCCGCTACTAGCACCGCGCTAATGCTATTTGGGGGAAATTTCAATCAATGCCATCTTTCAGATGTATAAACACGCCTACCAACGTTCGTTAATCTAGCACAACCCCTTCTTGGTGTTTGGTATTTTTCGCCAGTGTATCTATAATCGCCATTCTTTCCCAAATAACGGAGGAAAACAGACATTTTCCACTTTTTATCCCACAAGTTCAAACATCATGCTACTCAGTTCATAGTTCAGTTCAATGCTACACAAGTTTACAAACACATGGCTAAAATGATTAACATTTGTTAATGTTATAAAGTCGTGCTAACTTTGCGATACAATGCTAAATACTCTAATCCACTTTTACGCGAGACAAACTTTAGGTATTTTATTATCAGAAAATTTTACGTAAGACAAAATACAAACTTACCACCTTTGAACACACTGAACTCTTGGCTGGTAACCACACAAATGTAACTCAAAATATATCTGCAATCCACACGCTGATACTACGAGAAAATCTAGTCGATTTACGCTACAACCTACGGCATGAAACTTGCCTGCTAAACTGTTAATATGACATGTAGTTCTACAAATATATGCATAATAGTAGCTCTCACAGATACCTTACAGGGATTTTCAAGTGACCATCTTACACCCGGCTGGCAACCTCAGGATTATTTATCTCAACACTAGCAAGATACCCGTGCTTCGCTACGGTATTATACTGAAATTTATAATTGAATGCTTATTGTTTTAGATATATAATCCGCCGAAATTCGCGATCTGACTCGTTTTCTGCGAGAATCCACCAAAATTCCCGATCTGGCTCGTTTTCTATTAGATTACGGCACGTTTCCTCCCATTTTTCAATCTTCCTTTCCAGGAATCGATTTCGTACTTCCCGGGCTAGGCTCAGGTATTCCTCCCGGTCAGTTGGGTCCGTAAATCTTTGCCATCTTTTCCTATAATCATTTTAATATGTATAAAATCCTTCAGAAGATCCGGCGTGGTGTCATATTGGGTGCTTTGGCGGCACTGAACCCGCGGCCGGACTGCATTCTTAGTCATTATCCGTCCAGGAGCCGTTTCCAGCGCGGTCCGCACATTTGACGACTGTCCGGAACATTATTATTATTATTATTATTATTATTATTATTATTATTACTATTATGTGTTGCTGGAATGGCTGATGACAGGGAAAACCGGAGTATCCGGAGAAAAACCTGTCCCGCCTCCGTTTTTTCCAGCACGAATGTCACATGGAGTGACCGGGATTTTAACCACGGAACCCAGCTGTGAGAGGCCGGCGCGCTGCCGCCTGAACAACGGAGGATACTTATAAGTACATTAAGAACAGTAAAATCAATAGGTCTCACCTCCTTCTACACCCCACCGCCGTTAAGTTTATTTACCGCCACCTCCCCCCCCAAAAAAAAATTAAAAGAAGGCTTGTTTCTTTATGTTTAAAGGTGATTCCAAACACCAATGTTCACGTCTATTGCCTTCAGTTTTGAGATATAAGTATCCCCATAAAAATGATTTACTTTTTTCACTTCATTTCACACTACTCCCCCCCCCCCCCAAGTGAATTTTCCTGCAAAAAATACTTGTTTCTTTAATAGTAAAAGATCTTCTAAATACCAATTATCACGACTCTAACTTCTTCAGTTTTTGATTTATGTGTCCTTATGAAAGGAATTCAACTCTTTACACTCCCACCCTCCAAGATGGTTTCCCCACCAAAACGCGTTTTTCTTTGTTTTTAAAGGAGATCGAAATACGAATTTTCACGTCTGTAACAACTTTAGTTTTTATTAGATGTATGCATTCTCATACAATTAAGTCAATTAAATTTTCAATTCTTTCACCCTCCCCCCTCTCATTGGATTTTCCGAGAACACGTCTTTCTTTACTTTTAAAGCAGATTGCAAATATCAAATTTCACGTCTGTAATATCTTCATTTTTGAGATATCAGTAGCCTAATTAAAAGAATTCAACACCATTTTCAGTCACTTCAACCCACCCCCCACCACCCAAGTGGTATTTCCGAAAACTAAAAATACACGATTCGTTATGTTTAATAGAGATAAAAAAATACCATTTTTTCACTTCTGTAACATGTTAAGTTTTTTTAGATATACTGTAAAAATTCTCATTTTAAAATTTCACCCCTTTTGAGTTCCCCTTAAGTGGAGTTTCCAAAAACAAATCACCTATGTTTCCTTACATTTACAGGAGATTCCAAACACCCACTTTTTACGTCTGTAACATTTTACGTTTCCAGGATATTCTGTAGATATAGTCTTTCAAAAAATTCACCCCAATTTGTCACTCCTGTTTAACAGCCATTAATTGGATTTTCCAAAAATTAAAAAATACGTGTTTCTTTATTTTTAAAGGAGGTCCCATATACAAATTTTCAGTTCTGTAATATCTTCAGGTTCTGAAATATAAGTATCCTCATTAAAGGCATTCAACCCATTTTTCACCCTTTTACACCCCTCCTTTTAGGATTTACAGGAAACAAAAAAATACGTGTTCCTTTATTTTTAGAGGAGATTCTAACTACCAATTTTTACATCTGTAAATTTTAAAGTTTTAAGATGTAGACACACTCATTTTAAAAAATTCACCCCCCTTTTCACCCCCCAATATTTGGATTTTACAAAAACGAAAAAATACGCGTTTCTTTACTTTTAAAGTAGTTACAAAATACCAATTTTCAGGTCTGTAATATCTTCAGGTTCTGAAATATAAGTAGCCTCATTAAAGCCATTCAACCCATTATTCACCCTTTTACACCCTTCCTATTGGGATTTTCCGAAAACAAAAGAATACGTGTTTCTTTATTTTTAAAGGAGATTCTAAATACCAATTTTTACATCCATACACTTTAAAAGTTTTGAGATATAGATACACTCATTTTAAAAAATCACCCCCTTTTCACCCCCCATTGATTGGATTTTCCAAAAACAAAAAAACACGTGTTTCTTTATTTTGAAAAGAGATCCCAAACACCAATTTTCAGGTCTGTAATATCTTCAGGTTCTGAGATATAAGTAGCCTCATTAAAGGCATTCAACCCCTTTTTCACCCCTGTTCACGATTCCTATTGCGATTTTCCGAAAACAAAAAAATACGTGTTTCTTTATTTTTAATGAAGATTCTAAATACCAATTTTTACATCTGCAAACTTTAAAAGTTTGGAGATATAGATTCACTCATTTTAAAAAATCACCCCCTTTTCACCCCCCATTGATTGGATTTTCCAAAAACAAAAAAACACGTGTTTCTTTATTTTTAAAAGAGATCCCAAACACCAATTTTCAGGTCTGTAATATCTTCAGGTTCTGAGATATAAGTAGCCTCATTAAAGGCATTCAACCCCTTTTTCACCCCTGTTCACGATTCCTATTGCGATTTTCCGAAAACAAAAAAATACGTGTTTCTTTATTTTTAATGAAGATTCTAAATACCAATTTTTACATCTGCAAACTTTAAAAGTTTGGAGATATAGATTCACTCATTTTAAAAATTCACCCCCTTTTCACCCTCCCATTAATTGGATTTTCCAAAAACAGAAAAATACGTGTTTCTTTATTTTTAAAAGAGATCAAAAGTACCAATTTTCAGGTCTGTAATATCTTCAGTTTCTGAGATATAAGTACCGTTATCCTGATTAAAGGCATTCAACCCATTTTTCCCAATTTTCACCCTTTTTCACCCCTCCTATTGGCATTTTCTGAAAACAAAAAAATACGTGTTTCCTTATTTTTAAAGAAGATTCTAAATACCAATTTTTACATCTGTAAACGTTTAAAGTTTTGAGATATAGATACACTCATTTTAAAATTTCACCCCCCTTTTCACCCCCTTAGCGAAGGAATATCCAAAAATCCTCTCTTAGCGAGCACCTACATCTTAATATGAATATATCCCCAAAATTTCATTTCTTTATGTCCAGTAGTTTTGGCTCGGCGATGATGAATCAGTCAGTCAGTCAGGACAAGTTATTTTATATATATATAGATAGATTACACAAACAGAGATAACCGTGGGTTCAAATCCTCAACAAATCTAGAATCTAGAACAAGAACAAGAATAAGTCAAATTACATTGTTTTCAACAGTGTATTCACAAATTATTTCTGTCTTGTTGTCATTTCAGGAACATGGACATCCGCTCGAACTACTTCGTAATACTCAAGGCTACTTCAGTTCCTTACTGCAAGTGACTGGAGATTCGACAACGGAAGCATCGACTTACAGTGATTATAAAGTGTATAACGTGCAGAAGAGAACAGTTTCCCCAGAATTGTGATTAGTGCGAAGTAATAAGTAACAAAACTCGCTGATGGGGTTATTCATACTTTTAATCCCATATTTTCTTTAAAATGTTATCTTTCTGTTACTTCTCTTCTCAGACTTGTACATTGTTACAGACATGATCTTAATTTTCTCTAATTTATAACCCAAACTTACATGATTCATCAGAATATGTAAATTAAATAAATGTTTTTGGCAATGTTTTATTTCTATTGACTCGCCTGTCTACAAAAAGAAATGAAATTGCGTACGGCTTTTAGTGCCGGGATATGTCCGAGGACTTCGGCTCGCCAGGTGCAGGTCTTTCGATTTGACGTCCGAAGGCCACCTGCGCGTCGTGATGAGGATGAAATGTCGATGAAGACGACACATAAACCCAGTTCCCGTGCCAGGGAAATTAACCAGTTATGGTTAAAATTCCCGAGCCTGCCGGACCTCTGTGACCTAAGGTCAGCACGCTGACCATCTAGCCGTGGAGCTGGATACATGTCTACAAATAGCAAATAGTGATGGAACCTTGGTAACCAGTTCAAATTATACAAATAGCGTTCACGCAGACATATTTCAATGGTAGAAAACAAGCCAACTTACCAAATGTAATATGTTTACGTACAATTTCATTGGTGTACTTTTCAAAAAATGGTGTTGAAAATTACGCATGTTCCCTAATTTTGCTTGAAAAATATTTAAAAGTTTCTTTCCGCAAGGCAAGTAAAACATCCTCCGACGTAAGCGGCGGGCTGTGACGTCACGACCCAGTACCACATGTAGTTCTACCAGTCATTGTGCACCAGCTGTTACTAAAAGACCAATCAGACAATCTACCATGTGTGGATGCCACATGGTGACATCACTCTGAAAATTAGCGACTGTTTTGTGGCTGCAGAATTTCGAGGATTAAAAGCTAATTGGTGAGTGGCACCTTTTGTATACGTGCAAAGTACTGCAACTCATAGTATTAGGATAATATTGAAAATGGATAGGAATCACTGAAATCACCTTTGTCAATTACCTCTAGATTGATTCCCATATCAGAAAATAACATTACATTTTTGGGCTTTCAACATTACTAAAGTAACAGATCGAACTTCAGCACTGACATAAAAATATAGCTAGCATTGTAGTACTATAGTTATAATTCCTGAAAAATATAGATTTATGGTTGGGGTAATTGGCCTCCCGTTTCCAAGGCCCATGAAAGAGAAACGTTAAATATCTTCGGTTTATTCTTCTCACCTACATTGAAACTTAAACTATATTCATGTTACAGTGCTGGCAGAGAAAATTATGCTGACAGTGCTATAGGTTATGTTTAAGTGAAGCGACAAAGTGGGGAAATGCATAGTAAAATACAAAATATGTCCTGAGCACAAGGTATGATCCAAAAATGATATAATCACACTAATTGTGGATGAGAAACAATGCTGCATAGACAGTGTAGAATGTCATGGCTGTGCTGCAACTTCTGGTGAGTAAATAAACTTAGCAAACACTACATCTAGGCCTAAAATCTGTTTAAATCTTTTGCTAATGAGTAGACTCTTTGGAGGAAAAAGTCAAATATGATAAAGATAAATATGACTTCTAGTCTTTTTACAGAACTGCATAGTAGACTGGACTGTCGTCGTCACCACATTCCGCCCCACTTCCGCTCGTCATAGCATGCTTCGCTTGGGCTTTGGCTGTTCAATTAGAAGATATTCGAACCCCACTATCGGCAGCCCTGAAAATGGTTTTCCGTGGTTTCCCATTTTCACACCAGGCAAATGCTGGGGCTGTACCTTAATTAAGGCCACGGCCGCTTCCTTCCTACTCCTAGCCCTTCCCTGTCCCACCGTCGCCATAAGACATATCTGTGTCGGTGCGACGTAAAGCAACTAGCAAAAAAAAAAAAAAAAATTAGAAGAGAGAGATTTCCCGCGCTCCAACGTAGTCGATCGTAGACAATAGCTTGGCGCTTTTTCAACAATACGGCCTGTACATCACGAAGGCAGTGTTTTAACTCACTACATGTCAATAACTTCTGCGCTATGGCAACCACAGATTATGTCGTAAAAGGAATTATGCTCTTGTATATAATAATGTGATATTCAATCGAAAACACTAGTAATCGACGCGTGACATAAGGAGACAAACTAAAATCACAATTATAACCGAAGGATCACTATTTTGTACCTAAATAAGTATCAAAACTATTGGAAAACTTACAGATTTAAATCATTATGACTGAACTAAGTCATTGGTAAAGTGAAATTTTCTGACAAAACGTAAGAGTTACGAAAAAAAGTATATAAACCTGAGCATATTTTTACAATACTAATAGTTCAGCCTTTCTTTTGGTTTGTATCCAATAAAACACGCGCAAAAACACAGAAAACATTTCTTCTTTTTTGAATATTGTTAGAAACTGCATATGAAAAGTTTGTTGTATTTTGAGTTAACGTATTTTCAATCACTCGAGTATAATGGATAAATATTCAGAGAATGTAAGATCACAATTTTTTTCGTCGTTGACCTTCTATACCTTTTATGTTCAGTATTGTATTAATAAATGTGAGTTTAAGGGGAAACTACAGTTGTTTCATCGTTATGTTTGTACTTTCCCAACATTTGGCGACCGTAACAAGACTGCAAACACTAATAAACATGGAATGTAATATAGAAGTGACGAAGAGATCAAGATGCGTGTTACGCCGATCGTTCATTAGAATATACAATGAACTGGACGTGTCACTTAAACCACGGGAGAATGATATTGAAGGTATCAGTGCACATATGGATCTTTTATAGAGAATGTATCGAGAACTGGCAGGTAAGTATTCAATCATTCGTGATAAAATGATCGAGAAGAATATTGAGGTTACTGATGACGAAATTGATAAAGAAATTAAAACTGTTGATGATTACACTATTACGAAACTATTTTTTCAACAAGTTGCTTTACGTCGCACCGACACCAGATAGGTCTTATGGCAACGATAGGATAGGAAAAGGCTAGGAGTGGGAAGGAATCGGCCGTGGCCTTAATTAAAGGTACAGCCCCAGCATTTGCCTGGTGTAAAAATTGGAAACCATGGAAAACCATCTTCAGGGCTGCCAATAGTGGGGCTCGAACTCACTGTCTCCCGAATACTGGATACTGGCCGCAATTAAGCGACTGAAGCTATAGAGCTCGGAGGGAAAGTAAATCTGTTGTAACCAAACTGTTATACAGTATGAGGATGATCAAAAATCAGTAGCAACAGCTTCAAATAAGTAGCCAGGCGTTCATATAAACTGCCTGCGTCAGAACTGAAAATGTTTGGAGGTAAACTTAGAGACTGGTTACCTTTCTGGTGATAATTTAAAAAATTGGTGAGAGCCTTGTAACAAATTTTACTATTTCATATAAGTTACCATTTCTAGATCCAGAGCCAGGGAATCAGTCAAGACCTTCCGTGTCACTGGAGAAAGTTGTTTATAGTCATGTCGAGCCTTAAAGCACATTACGTAAAAGTTGACTTGCTTGTGGAAGTTTACATTAGAGAGCTTGTAAGTTTGATTTTACAAAATACTATGAGTCCTAATAAGGTAAGTTGATCATCTCTGTACGATAAACTATAGAGTCATATAGGAGCCTTAGATACTGTTGATCTGACAACAGATAGGTGGAATCAAGTCTACCGGAGGAGATCCTGCGAATTTGGGAGAGAACACGTACTTTCACTCCGGTCGACAGTTCTTCTGTAGAAGCTGGTGTGATTGATACTAATGGTTTGAATTCAAATTCTAAATGTCGTCTGGAAAGCTTGATGCGACTTCTTAGGTCTTAAATAGAGCAGGAACAATGAATTGATTTACACCATTGTATGAATAAAATAGGAGTTTCATCTGTATTCTTTTATTTTAAATAGTATATTCGTGTCGCTCATGTTCATAATAAAAAAATATGTGTGTATGTATATATGTATGTATGTATGTATGTATGTATGTATGTATGTAAGCACGAGAAATGGCCTGGAGTGAGCGGCTGCGCGGTTTGGAGCACGTAACTGTCAACTTACATTTGGGAGATAATAAGCTCGACCCCAACCGTCGGCAGCCCTGAAGATAGTTGCCCATGATTTCGCATTTCACACTGTGCAAATGCTGGAGCAGAATCTTAATGATGGCCATGGACGCTTCCTTCCTTCTCCTAGACCTTTCCTATCCCACCGCCGCCATATGACCTATCTGTGTCGGTGCGACGTAAAGCAAAAATGCAAAATAATAATAATAATAATAATAATAATAATAATAATAATAATAAACTGGCAAGCTGTAAACCTTCACGAAAATCAGGTATCCATAATGGCCCTGCAGGAAACAAGGTACCCAGATGAAGAGATTTTTGAATCCGAAGGCTACCGATTTTTCACGAGCAAAGCGCAAAGAGGAATCCTCAATGGAGCTGTGATGCTTGGAACCGCGTTTGCTGTTAGAACCAAGAGCCTTAAATCGGTTGCAAATTTCGAACCTGTGAATGACAGATTGTCTATACTCACAATTAAATGAGCGAAAAAAACCTACGCCCTAGTTAACGCACATGCTTCTACAAAGGATAAGAACAAGTCTGATCCAGACAAAGTTGATAATTTCTGGGACCTACTGGATGAAAAATTAAACGAAATCCCCAAACACAATGTCAAGCTTCTTTTGGGTGACTACAAAGCCCAACTAGGTCGTGAACAGAAGTACAAGAAAGTTATAGGAAATTACCCTGCTCACAAAAGAACCAATCCCAATGGCAAAAGACTGGTGTCCAATTGCGAAAATCACAACCTGCAGGTCATGTCGACCCACTTTCGCCATCTACCCAGAAAGCAAATGACTTGGCGTTCTCCCGTCCAAACTCTCGGAGAGTTCCAAATTGATCATGTTGCAATCTCCAGGAGAAACAGCCCTGAGAATATGAATGTCAAGGTAAAGAAATGCATATATGTGACCTCAGATCACTATATGTCTCTTATCAAATTCAAACCAATTCCCGCAAACACAAGGAAGACAACCAAACAGATCACACGCTTCGACAATGATAAACTTCGGCAAAGGGTCGAGGAGTTCCAGGAGAAGGCTAGACCAAATGACTGTGACTTTAACAACGCCAAAAGTCTCCTTGCTGAGGCCGCCAAAGACGTTGCAGAAAACGAGAGAAGCAAAAAGCATGCCTGGTGGAATGGTACCTGCGAATCAATCCTCCAAGAAAGACTCAATGCGTGGTAACAGTACTACTCTATGAAATCAGAAAATGATTGGGAAACCTACAAAACCTAACATGCCTAAGCAGCTAGGGTGTTCAGAACTGAGAAACGTAAATACGAAAAATCTCTCATTGAAAAGATAGAACAAAACTTTAGGAAAAATGAAAGCAGAGAGTACTACAGAGCCTTCAAACGCAAACTCACTGGCTATAAACCACTATCTCTATGCTTTGAGCGAAAGGACGGCACACTGGCGACGTCAAATGAAGAAAATTGCAGTATTCTGGCAGACTACTTCAAGAATTTACTTAATTGCTCTAAACCGCAAATCCCCATTCAGACCAAAGAACCCTTACTCAGGTACCCAGATTCCAGACCACCCGACAGAGATGATATCAAGCGCCACATTGCCCGTCTCAGAAATAACAAAGCGCCGGGGTAAGACTCAGTAGTAGCAGAACTATGGAAATATTCCCCAGAGGAATCACTTGATATCTTGCAAAAGCAAATAGAAGAAATTTGGAATAAGGAGACCCTACCCGAAGATTGGAAAATAGCTTTGATCCATCCATTACGCAAAAAAGGCGGTATGAAGAACATCAAGAACTACAGAAGTATATCTTTGCTACCCGTGACTTACAAAATTCTATCACCTGCCATCCTGGAGCGTTTTGAAGCACAAGTCGAACATCAAATAGGTGAATACCAAGGAAGGTTCAGAAAAGGTCGCTCAACAGCCGAACAGATCCAAAATCTCAAAACGATCATCAGATATTGTACACTAAGGTCCAAGCAGTATGTGTCTGTCTTCGTGGACTTTAAGAAAGCGTACGACTCCATTGACCGCGAAGTCCTGCTAAACATCTTAAATGAATTTGGAGTTGATTTGAAACTGCTGGCTTTAATTAGAGCCACCCTGACCGATACAAAATCCAAGGTGAAGTTCCACGGATGTCTCTCGCATTCCTTTGACATCAAAACAGGAGTCCGACAAGGTGATGGGCTATCCCCGATACTCTTCAATTGTGTTCTTGAAAAGATCATCAGAACCTGGCGGGTGAGATTACAGGAAACCAACTACAGTCTATTGAGAATAGGAACCAAATCCAAGGGGATCGCAACAGACTGCTTAGCATTTGCCGATGATATTGCTGTTCTCTCAAACGACATAGAAACCGCTAGAGCTCAAGTTGAAATTTTAAAGGAAATTGCCGAACAAACTGGTTTGCAGATATCGTTTGAGAAAACAGAGGTAATGACTAACATCAAAGAGGCTCCACCAAAACTCCATACAAAATACGGGGACATCACCCGAGTAGACAAATTCAAATACCTGGGTGAGATCATCATGAAAAATGGACTGGACAAAATAGCACTTCAGGAGCAAGTACGCAAACTGGAAATAGCCTACCAAACATCCCGCACAATCTACAACAAAAATGCCTTTCCCAAAACACTAAGATACGTCACCATGAAACAGTTCTGAAGCCAGTAGTTCTATATGCAGCCGAAACCCTGTCTCTAAATGCCAACAAAGGACTCCTTGAAGAACTGGAGAAAAAAGAACGCAAAATTGTGAAAGGAATCTTGGGATCAAAATACAGAAATGGAACCCATCAAAAGAGATCCAACGAGGAAGTCTACAGCAAAATAGAGAAGATTACTGACACAATCAGAAAAAGACGGGCACGATTTTACGGTCATCTGAAAAGAATGGACGGAAGAAAGTTAACTAAAGAAATCTTTCACTTTTTTGATTCAGACCCCAAAACCACAATTCCCTGGTTTAGAAATACCAAAGAAGACCTGCGATTGCTACATATCTCAGCTGAAGACGCCCTTAACAGAGATCTCTTCCGCAAGAAAATATTGACGAACGGGCTAAACCGAGACGAGCAACCGAAGAGAAGACACGGTGCCCGTTGGACAGAGGAGCGTAAGCAGGGCCACTCACAAAGAATGAGGGATATTTGGGCTCTAAAGAAGGCCAAGTTCAGTGTCAAATGCAACAAGACTTAACGTGGTCCTTGATGGCCCTAGCGAATTATATAATAATAATAATAATAATAATAATAATAATAATAATAATAATAATAATAATAATAATAATTATTATTATTATTATTATTATTATTATTATCTCGTCGCCATAAGACCTATCTGAGTCGGTGCGACGTAAAGCCCCTAGCAAAAAAAAAAATAATAATAATAATAACGTGGCGAACAGAACTAAAGAAAATCAGAAGCAATTTTACGCTGTGGGATATTTTTCCGAAGCGATGAACTGTAGTTTTTGTGGGCTTTTAGCTCCCATAATGTCGATATGAATTTTTATAATCAAACCCTGAGAATGTGTTGAGGCTATTTCAGTGTCAGTGCATTGCAGTTAACTATCATCTTCAAACTTTGCTCATAAATTACTTGACAATAATGGCTATCTACTAAACATACGTGAAAATAAAATTCTGTAACGCATATATTGGTGAACTTGTATCCCTGAGAACATACACGAAAAGCCTTAATTAGGTTTGTAATATCGGACTTCCTTGTACCTAAGATAAGAACAGAATTAGTATATATCTTCGGGGAATTCAACTACTTAACCAAATTGATGGAAACTCTCCAAATAATGAGTGACGAGCATGAAACAGAGTCCCAGTAGCAAATAACCAAAAATGATCAACGACTTCACGTAAGCTTTTCGAGACGAAACAGCAACGATTTACACATTTTATACAAAGGTCTTCACCCAAAAGTGACTGCAGTATTTAAGGATGGGTTCTAGAAACTTCCGAAGCCTCCGTACCCTACAAACTGAAAACATATCGACCAATACTACTACATATGAGCTCGATACTTTTACGATCCTGGTATGTTAATAGGATATTAAAAAATTTTGCATAATATTGTCAACTTGCAAGAAGAAGAGGCATTTCAAGTGGTCGCAAAGAGGATATGTCTCACCTCTTAAGTTTCAAAATAGCAGGTAGCAGGTATAGCAAGAAACTGGGCTCAACAATTACAGCTCTACTGATCCCATAACAAAAGAGATCTTCCACCAAATTTCTGTAAAACTAGCTGATGTACCCGTGCTTCGCTACGGAATTCTAAACTGTAGGCTATACAGAATTCTAGGTTAGGTAGTGTAAACGTTGTGAGCAAGATTGTATTAAGTTGCATAGCTCTTAACGTTGCCCTAGAAACACGACGGGGAAGTCACCAACGTCTTTTCTCATATGAAGACTGGGTTAGGGAATTTTCATTGTAATGGCAGGCCAGCTTGCCTACCATCAGTCACAATCAGGTTGGGGAGTTTTCATTATAATGGCAGACACTCACTCTCCGCCTGCCTTTATAGATTCTCAGAAAGACTCTCTTAGTGGTTTTCCCAACTGAAATGAACATGGGTCATTACAATGACGTCAGTAGGAATGGCGCGATTAAAAGCAATGCTTTCATATGAAATACTCGATCAAATAAAAACCCACACATTTTTTCACTTTTAACGAACAATACTACGCTGCAGAACTAACAGCCCAAAGCTACAGAGTTGAAATGACCAAGACGCAGACATCCGTGAACAATCTTCGTCCCTTTTTCGGCGGGGCCCCGAATAGTGGATAGTCCCAGGGCAAAAACTATGCCCGTTTACTTATCTGTTTCCTGGGAGTACCCGATGAGTCGGAAAATCTCAATTCATCACAGTGGCCGGTGAAAGAACTATCTGACGTGGAGGCAATTTTTTCTCCAAGCCAGAGAAGAACCCACATCTTCGCTGCTAATTTGGAATAAAATGAATGTACTGTAGATTCTATAAAAGTGAAAAGGAAGAAGCTTTTCTTAAGAAACGGCTCTTTTCAGGGTTGAATTTTGAGTTATTTAGTGAATTGTGGTACTGTAATTTGAAATAGGCCTAAATTGTAATTCTAGACCAGTTCATACTACTACTAACTGAGCCTGTGACTTAAGTGCGCACACGGCTCATTCAAAACAGCGCGTCAAAGTAGGTATCGAATAGCTGGAATACTATAATGAACCAGTTAGTTACGTACCAGCAGTATCAGAAAATGTATGAACCAGAAGAATGGCATGCTAAAGAAGAAAGTTATCTAACTCCTCAGCTATTTCCTGCCAATATTCAGTTAGGCTGTTATACTCGGTACGCAGCAGTAATCCCATCTATCGGAGTTGAATGTCAGTATAAGAGACAAAGAACATTACAACAAACAAAGGTCAGTGTAATGTTATTGTTGATCAATGTTACGCGCTTTCGATATTGTAGGCCTTCACATTATTGTCTTCCGGTTCTGAAATACCACTCTTATCATAGTCGGTACGGTAAAACTGAATAAAACATAAATGATCGGATATTGTATTCTCTATAACTTTTGTTATGTAGTACTTTTCCATAGGGCCAAGAACATAGGTATGTAAAAATGAAATTTTAGGTGTCTTCCCCTAACCTACCATTTCACTCAGGGTGAATAACATTGTTTATAGCTTAAATTGTAGCTTCTTATTCCCCGACTCAATATACTGATTTTCATTAAATTCTGTTTACACATTTTCTCGGGGCTCCGCGTTGATATGGACTTGGCAACAAAAATCCAAATTCATGAATATCTGTGTCATCATAGCCGGTACGGTAAAAAGGCATAAGACGTAAATGATCGGAAATTAAATTCTATATAACTTTAGTTATGTAGTATTTATCGATATGACCACTAATAATATAAAAATTTGAGAAATAATTTTTAGCCTTCCCCTAAACTACCATTTCACTCAGCGTTTAAAAAATTATTTATAGCCTAGATTGTAGCGGCTCATCCCCCGACTTTACATACCGATTTTTATTAAATTCTCTTCAGCCGTTTTCTCGTGATGCGTGTACATACATACAGACAGACAGATAGACAGACAGACAGAAATTACGGAAAAGTAAAAACTGCATTTTCTTGTTACTGTGGAGATGATCGATACAGAAATACCATTCTTTTCAAATTCTGAGCAATGTACTGACAAAACTTTTATTTTATATATATAGATGTTCTGGAGCCAGTATGTCTTACGTAATAATTTCGTGAAATATCATGTACCAGGGCAATAAAAAAAAAGTGCTGTACTTTAGCTCGAGGAAGATATTTTTGAACGCGATATTGCACTAATTTGCAGCATTAATTATTTTCAATTTGGATGGCTATGGAAGAATCTATGCCTTTGCTGGCGAGATGTAGTGTTTACAGTGTACTATGTCTTCTGGTATGGGCTATACCAAATTTGTTACTTTCATTGACCTGTCTCAATCTCATCCTTGGCTTTGACAATATGGAAGTGGCTGAGGTATGAATGCTGCTAGTAATACCATTCATTATGCAGCCAGTCCCTGTTACGAATGTTGTGAAAATATCGCTCATAGGATCGGTTGGTGCATGCATTTCAGTGGGCTTCGCAAACTGATATGTAATAGCAAGTTCTGGCTAGGTAAGAAAAGCATCGGGGAACTACCTCACTCCTCATTTCCCTAGTACGCCTCTTCAGTGACGCCTAGTCTATTTATGACCGCTGTGGCGGATCAAACCAGCCTTCGGTCTGAATATCCAACATACATGGAAAAATCACCCTCCGCCTACATACACTGACTGACAGAGCAAATGCAACACCAAGAAGGAGTGGTCAGAACTTTATGCCAATTGCAGGGTAGACTGACGTCACTGAGGTATGCTCATGATGTGAAATGCGCCGCTGTGCTGCGCACGTAGCGAACGATAAATGGGACACGGCGTTGGCGAATGGCCCACTTCGTACCGTGATTTCTCAGCCGACAGTCATTGTAGAACGTTTTGTCGTGTGCCACAGGACACGTGTATAGCTAAGAATGCCAGGCCGCCGTCAACGGAGGCATTTCCAGCAGACAGACGACTTTACGAGGGGTATGGTGATCGGGCTGAGAAGGGCAGGTTGGTCGCTTCGTCAAATCGCAGCCGATACCCATAGGGATGTGTCCACGGTGCAGCGCCTGTGGCGAAGATGGTTGGCGCAGGGACATGTGGCACGTGCGAGGGGTCCAGGCGCAGCCCGAGTGACGTCAGCACGCGAGGATCGGCGCATCCGCCGCCAAGCGGTGGCAGCCCCGCACGCCACGTCAACCGCCATTCTTCAGCATGTTCCAATATCGACCAGAACAATTTCCCGTCGATTGGTTGAAGGAGGCCTGCACTCCCGGCGTCCGCTCAGAAGACTACCATTGACTCCACAGCATAGACGTGCACGCCTGGCATGGTGCCGGGCTAGAGCGACTTGGATGAGGGAATGGCGGAACGTCGTGTTCTCCGATGAGTCACGCTTCTGTTCTGTCAGTCATAGTCACCGCAGACGAGTGTGGCGTCGGCGTGGAGAAAGGTCAAATCCGGCAGTAACTGTGGAGCGCCCTGCCGCTAGACAACGCGGCATCATGGTTTGGGGCGCTATTGCGTATGATTCCACGTCACCTCTAGTGCGTATTCAAGGCACGTTAAATGCCCACCGCTACGTGCAGCATGTGCTGCGGCCGGTGGCACTCCCGTACCTTCAGGGGCTGCCCAATGCTCTGTTTCAGCAGGATAATGCCCGCCCACACACTGCTCGCATCTCCCAACAGGCTCTACGAGGTGTACAGATGCTTCCGCGGCCAGCGTACTCTCCGGATCTCTCACCAATCGAACACGTGTGGGATCTCATTGGACGCCGTTTGCAAACTCTGCCCCAGCCTCGTACGGACGACCAACTGTGGCAAATGGTTGACAGAGAATGGAGAACCATCCCTCAGGACACCATCCGCACTCTTATTGACTCTGTACCTCGACGTGTTTCTGCGTGCATCGCCGCTCGCGGTGGTCCTACATCCTACTGAGTCAATGCCGTGCGCATTGTGTAACCTGCATATCGGTTTGAAATAAACATCAATTATTCGTCCGTGCCGTCTCTGTTTTTTCCCCAACTTTCATCCCTTTCGAACCACTCGTTCTTGGTGTTGCATTTGCTGTGTCAGTCAGTGTACTAACCTAGTTCTGAATGTAATCAATAAGAGGGATGTTCAGTAAATAAATCTTGTGGTCTACGTAAACTATCCAAATCACAGGCAGAAAACAATTTATTGTAAAAATGTCAGCACCTTCAGCATGAAACTTGATTTTAATATTAGATTGCTATTTAGACATTTCAAGTCCGGTGTTATTTTGAAGTGGTGGCAGAAGCCGGTATGTTTCGTAATCTACCACTTTTGGATAATATGAGTGTAGTATAGAACTATTTCCAATTGCATCATGTCAGTGATAACCGTGCCATTTTAAGCATTTGTAAAAAGAGGAGGAAGATTTCGTAACACTAGCAACCTTATTAAGAAGCACGTAACCGCATTTCATACAATTTCTTTTACTGAGCGTGAACATCCCAACAAAAAATCGAAACAGTACAAGTGTAACAAGTTAAGAAATGGTAGTGGAATAGTCTGTGAGCGTTCATTCCATTTAGAAGGTATTACCCTCGTTATCAGCGTTATCAACATCACCAAAAAGCAAAGTCACCTCCATACAGGCCATGCAGGCCCTTGGAGGAGTGGAAGGTAAAGTCTTCCGCCATTGTTAATCTCAGCACGTGATGGGGTAGAGTGGTCAGCTCCGCGACCAGCCGCCTTTGCCCCAAGGAATTACCCTGGTACTCATTTTTGGTGTAGGCTGAGTAAACCTCAGAGCCATATGCACCATATGAAAGTGGAAATCTCGTTTCTTAAATTTTACGACTTCCTGACGGGCACTCGAACCCACGTCCTTCCGTGCGAACCGAGCACGCTTTTACCGCCTCGGCCAGGCGGCCCCTTATAAACATCACATCTTCAAATACTAGTCAGCCTATTCACATCGTTTATGGATGCTCAATCAAAATTTAAACCGGAGATAATCGATCGAAGGTAATTACCAGGAAAATAACTTACAAGATATACAAATGCCATTTAGCAGCATACACTCATGTTCATAAAAAAACAGAACACCTTCAAAGACTAGAGATAGGAAGTTCATATTAAAAAAACATGTGCATTAGTATGTTCTGAAGAAATTATTAGCATTTGTACCATGTCGACCCTCAGGTTTAAGGTCCACATCGACATCTCGGCCACCACCACAGACTGGTAAAATGTGCCTGCGGCTCTCGTTGTCCCTATAACCCGAAGGTAATGGATGAGTGTGACTTGAGCAGACGTGCAGGATGCCCCGCAGGCGTATTCGAGAACTTTACCGTCAAATGAGTGAGTTTGAAAGAGGGCGCATTATTGGCATGAGATAACGTGATGTATCCATCCGGGAAATGGCTGCTCGTGTGGGACGAAATGTGTCGGCAGTGCATTGGGTATGTACAGAATGGTTCACAGAAACCCGTAGATAGTGGGTTCGAATCCCACTGTCGGCAGCCCTGAAAATGGTTTTCCGTTGTTTCCCATTTTCGCACCAGGCAAATGCTGGGCTGTACCTTAGTTAAAGTCACGGTCGCTTTCTTCCAACTCGTATGCCTTTCCTACCCCATCGCCGCCATAAGACCAATCAGTGTCGGTGTGACGTAAAGCCACTAGCAAAAAAAATAGAAGATCGACACCTCATTCGAATGGCATTGCAGGACAGATCTGCGTCCTCCCCGGCTCTTGCGCAACAGTGGAACAATGGAACACATCGTACACTATCAGGAATGGCAGTCCGTAGCCGTTTACTACGGTCTGGGTTACCGGCGCGTCGTCCACTTCTCCACCTACCCTTGACTAATGTACATAAATATTCTAGACTGCAATGGTGTATGGAACGACGTCACTGGGGCACGAATCCGGGTTCTGTTTGTTTGAAAATGATGGTCGTATTTTGGTTCCCCGCAGACAGGGGGAGAGGCATCGCTTTGACTGCATTCGCACAAGACATACAGCGCCAACTCAAGGCCTGTTGTGTGGGGAGTTATTGGGTATCACCACAAATCGCAGTTGGTGCGTGTCCAGGGCACTGTGACCAGTTTGACCAACGTGAATGACATCCTGCGACTCGTAGCCTTACCCTTTCTGCACGACACCCCAGACGCCATATTTCAGTAGGACAATGCGCGACCACGTGTTGCTGCACGAACATGTGCCTTCTTGTTGTCACAGGATGTCATACTGTTGCCCTGGCCGCGAGATCGCCGGACTTGTTGCAAATCGAAAATGTGTGGGATATGGTGAAACGATGGGAGCGGCACTCTGACTCAATGCCAAACACCAAATATGAAATGTGGAACCAGGTGAATGCATCATGGATAGCTATACACCAGGACGCCATTCGCGCCTTTTACGCGTCGATGCCATCACTCACGTAGCAAGTTATCAGTGCTAAACCGCACCATATCATTTTATGGTACGTTTGCCTTTTCTGAAGTCTTCACGTTCCTAGCGAACTCTTGTATTTATGAAATGTTACTCTTTTCCATCATGTGTTGTTACCACTATGTAATCTTTCCTTGTTCCGGTAGATGGCATCTCCTACGACAGCACAAGTCAAAGCATTTATTTTCTGCCCCGTCTTGTTCGGTTATCTTTCTGGGGGGATGATGTGGAGAATTTTGACTTGAGAAGATGGAAGGATTGGAGTTCCAAGTCGCCTTTGTGGCATATAAAAGATATTTTAACAAATTCAAGACATCTTTGTACATATCTCGGCCTTTCGAGAATGTGAATTGCTTATGTAATTGAGGTATTTAGTTTTCTATAATCTTCTCTTGGTTTTATTACTGCTTCGTTTTGTGCTCACCATGGGTGGGTTAGAAAGGTTTCCCTCATTACATGTGTTTCTAATTTACTTGTGTGTTAACTTTACTTTTACACGCTTCTTTCGGTATTTTCATTTACCGATCCACTATGTTTATTTTGAGAACAGAAGGTGACACGGATTCATGTGTGTGTATTGTCCCCTTCTCCGGGGTCGCTCAGTCGGCGGAGCGAGAGTCCCAAAAGGGTGGACCGTTCGCAGGGCCGATTATGCTATTAAGGGACAACTTCATAGAATTTATATTTTCAGGACCCTTGGTGACTGGATAGGTGACATAATATAAATGAAAATCAGGGCAAAATAACAACAACGTTTATTAAAAACATAATGGAAACTCAGTCTGGACAAATGCATGAAAGAAAAAATTTTTATTAAATACAATGTGATTTTTGCAATAAAAGGAATATCTCAATCTTTAATGGCTTGTGAATAAATGAATACGACTGTAAGTCCTCGCATGCTTCTGGAGTTAGGTTCCATTGCTTCTCCAATGAAACTCCACCTAAGATTTTACTCTGTAACATCGAATGAATCACTAAATTAGCAAAGCTGTCATTTCCCGTTATAACTCATGTTTAGTCATTTACAGGTAAAATAATTTCATACATTTTGAAGAACAATTACTATTAACTCAGCATTTACTTGTTCAAGAAAATTCCTTGAACATTCATTTCACTCAACCTGTGAAAAATCCTCTAACTCATTTTGTCATCATAAAATTCCTTTATAATTTCATTTTAGTGTTGGGAAATATTTTTACAAATTCTACACTTTAGCGTTTGGAAATATTTTTACAATTTCTTTGGCATAACTCCCTCTCTCTCGTAGACTACGCTTGACTGTATTCTTTCCTTACTCTATTTAACCTTTCTAAATTACCTAGCATTTCATGGATGGATAGAGCATCATGTGATCCTACACGGAATCAACAACAACAACAACAATGCATCACAGTCACAAAAAAAATATACAAGATAAGTTTCCTTGGAATGATAAAAGTAAATGACACCAAATAACCCAATTCTACCAACTGGTTATAAGTACATTTTTATCACACAATGAATCTGTAATATTTATTATTATTATTATTATTATCCAGTCATTTATCTCGTCTTCCTCTTGGGTTTTATTGAAGATCCTTATAATCATCTGACCAGAATAAAACTCGCTCATGACTATAGTTATGATGATACAGAAAGCCAAATTTCTCTCTCGAAGAATAACCATCACCATCATCAGTGATAAGAGCTCAAGAGCCTCGAAAACATCTAATAACGATTAAGTCGTGTATTATTCATATCAGTGGTTGAGCCAGAAATAGACCTATTATAGTCCCTAAATCCGTACATCCTCATAAATCATTATCGCCATAATCATTCATTACAATCACTGTGACTCATAATACCGTTTAGGCCCGACATGCACCCTAGTAGTCCCATGTCGTCCATTAATGGCGAACTCCATTATCACAATGACCATACAAGTTGAATCTCAACAACTCTTACATTATCCGACCTTTACTATTTTGATCATTATTATTATTACTATTATCCTATAATGGCTCCTAGATCGTTCTCTCGAAGAATATTTCTAACATTCGTCGTTCACTTTCCCTTCTACCATCAATCACTACACATGACTAACAGGGTTTTAAAACTACGATTTAATTATAGTTTACTCCTACATTTAATCATATCTTCATTTACTATTTTTATGAGTTTGATTTACTCTTATTATTATTATTATTATTATGATTGTTAGTAGACCTTACTCCCTTAAATCACTTTCGAAGATCATAATCATTCACTCTTGTCAACTCGAGAACAACTGGGATTATTCATCATCACGTCCAAAAATAAAATTATCATTATTCCAAGAAAATGCAAAGATAGAACAATATTGAAATTACAAATCAACGAAGTAAGGAATGCTCTCCCATCACCATTACATACAAAATTACTAAGGAAACTACTTTACTCTACGCAAGAATACAATCTAGTCATCTACTAAAAGAGAAGAAATTTTACAAGGGTACTCATATTTCCGGTGAAAATCCTTGGCGTCGGGATGCTGCTGCAGGCGACAACGTCTCTTGCCTCATCTATGGTGGTTTACGGATGTACAAAGTCATCGCGTTGGCGTGCACTCTGGAATTTAGTTCCTCATGACTGTAGCTATATTCAGCGTCTTCTTTTTACTCCAGCAAAGTCCCAGAAAATCTCTCGATTTCCCTCTTGATCGCCGCATGTCGACAACTTGGTTTCCTCGGAGATAGCTGAAACTAAAATATTCTATTAGCACAGGGATCCACACTAGCTATAACTCACTAAGTTATGTACAACACTTAACTTGGCGCAACGATGTACTTTAGGTCCATTATTACTATAAGCTTCGTCTTCTGAACACATTCATTAAGTTACGATACGCCTTAGGCTGACAAATAATAGGGCTGACTATTATGATGATTAAATAAAGGTTAGATTTCCTCTCGCCTATCCACTTGAGATCGTGATTTCCTTTCATAATGTCCAATGGAACATTCCTAAAGCTTCTATGGCAAGAATCGGCTTTAATGAGCACGCTGACTGTCTGCGGTTTAACATTTTCCACCCGGGAGAATGTACAACTGTAATAAGCTCGCTGGATACTGCGTTGAGCTAACAATGAATTACACTGGCATTCAAGTAATGTAATGATCGTGCCCTACAAGGATTACACTAGTATTCACGTCGTCTGAACATATTCTTCTTTCCCGTAGAGAATACACGGTTCGACTTCTCGTAAGAAACAACTGTCCGACGTGCTCTTGAAAAACTGTTCTGGCCGTCGTCTCGTAAAATTTTTCTTGAACTGTTCTGACGTTCTTACCCAAGAACTTCCTTCGACTTAGTTCCAGAACAATCCTAATATTTCCAGCACTTTCCTCAATTTCTATTGGCTGGTAATCGACCTGCGCCATAGCTCGTCCTTGACCGCTACGAGTGGATTTTATGAGAACATTTCTCCTCCCCTTTGTCGTCTGCCGGTGTCATGACGTAACTGCGCTCTGGTCGCCCTCTATCAGCTGTTAACCTAGTTTCGGCCGGCTCGCTCTCGCACAACTGTGTCACAGCTGGTACACGCGCACTCGTAAGCAATGCTCCGTAATAAATATTCCCAGCTTTCTCAAATTAACTGAGGTACCATTTAGACGGGTACATAATCCCCCTTGGTTGATTTAGGATTTAATTAGCAGATTAAATCATAACAGCTCAGTTTACTTTCTAAATGTACACGGAAAATGTGCACCATTACAGCTCCTTTTCAAGATTAATTTCTAGGATTTCTCCGGAACTGGTGATAGACGCGTAAATTCCCAGCATTATAAATAGCTCTAAAGTGTCCATCAAAGCTCTCTACCTGGTATGCATTGTTCCCCAAATCTTTAATTACTCTGTAAGGTCCAACATATAAAGGTGCGAACTTCGCGTAGAATTTTTCAACAGGACTTGAAATAGCGGGTTTACGGAGTAATACGTACTCTCCAACATTTAAGGGACGATGAAATCGTTTCTTACGTATTCTCCTCCGTCTTCTGTTGGCGTGATCTACAAGGTTTTCTCTCGCTTGGAGAATTACTTCCGCATGAGTAGGACGTCTTTGATCCAGGTGTGGAATTACGTTGTCCCAAGTTCGGACGGGATATTGATTGAAATGAATGACTGAGGGAATTAATTTCGTCGCCTCATGCACTGTGTTATTTACCACGTCCATCATTATTGGTAACACTGCGATCCACCTTTCGTGTCTGTTTTTACAATAAATTCTGCAAAATTTTGAAATCTCTTGCATCACCCGCTCAGCGGGATTACTGGCTGGATTCCGGATCGAACTCATGGTGTGCTTGATCCCCATTTCAGATAAGCCTCGTCTGGACTCTTCAGCCGTGAATTGCGATCCGTGGTCAGTCAGCAAGACCTTGGGTTTCCCCATCATAGGAATTATGCTTTTCTTTAATCTCCATAGGATCGATTTTGTGTTCGCCTTCTGAATTGGAAAAAGGGTTAGAAATTTCGAAAACACATCTATGGTCACAATTACGAATTTATGCTTAAACCTACTGGCTGGAATCGGGCCAAATATGTCCATTGCGAATAAGCTTAGTGGTCTCTCTGGAATAATAGGAATAGGTTTTTGCTTAGCAAAGTGTGAGCTGGCTTTCGTTCTCTGACACGTATCACAGGTGCGTATAATTTCACGTACATTCTGGCGGAGTTTATCCCAAGTGAAGGTTTCTTTGATAGTTGCTACAGTTTTATCGAGTCCTGCATGACCCGTAATTCTGTGCACATGCCATACTAAGTCTTCTCGAATTTTCATGGGCACCACGGCCTTTAAATTGACCCTCATGGGGTCCACGAATTGACATAACATGCCCCCTTGGTTGAGATATCGTTTAGCCTTTCTCCTCAGCATTTTGTACCTGGGATCACCTGGTTCGATCTTTCCAGACAAATAATCAATCAAAGGCCTTAAAGTAGCATCTCTTTTCTGCATCTGTGGAAAATATCGTAATTTTCGTAGGAGCTCCAGGTCATCCGGAATTAGCTCGATCCGATAAACCTCGATATCTTCCTCCGGATTACGGCTTAAATAGTCTGCTAACACATTCTGTTTTCCCGGGCAATGCTCGACTTGGATATCAAACTGCTGGACAAAGAGTGTCCATCTCATTACCCTTTCGCTACTCATTGTGGCGCGCGTCATAAACGTCAAGGCATGGTGATCTGTTCGGATCAGTATGGGGAACCCATAAATTATTTTTTTCCATTGCGTCAAAGCGTAAACAATTGCTAACATTTCTAATTCCGTTATAGTGTATCCTTTCTCATTAGGTCGTAATTTCCTGCTTGCAAACGAAATAAAGTCTTTCACGTCCGGTTTCTCTGGATTTTCTTGAAATAGGACTGCTCCCACTCCAACCTTTGAGGCGTCCGTCTGAATAATGAACGGTCGTTCGAAGTCGGGGTAGCTAAGATTAACATTATTCCTTAGCATTTCCTTGGTCTGGATGAAAGCTTGTTCTTCAACTTCCGACCATTTCCACTTCTGGTTCTTTTTCAATAATTCCTGCAATGGCGAGATCGTTCTCGTATAACCCGGGCAAAAATTCGCGTAAAACTGACACATGCCTAGGAATTGACGTACGTGTTTTATCCTTCGTGGACGTGGAAAATCACAAATAGCGGTCACCTTGACCATTCGCCAATATTTCGGGTATTTCTTCATTCAAAAATTGACGTTTTTTTTTCACCCCTTGACTCCTTCCGGGTTGGCAGACGGTCTCCTCCTCTCCTTTCCGTCTTTTTTTTCTCTTCCTGAAATGCGAGGGATTCTGCGCCTGTTACGTCGGGATCTGTATTTTGATTCAAAATAGCTCTTCTCCATATTTCACCTCCGTCTGTTTTCTCCTTGAGTTCCCGGACATGTTCTTTGTTTTCATCAACTGTCCCCCTTGGTTGATAAAACCGATGATAATTTCTTCTTTTCTCGGCGGCATATTTTACTCCTCGAGAAGTTCGGCCAAAATATCGATCTCTTCCTCTTGATCCCATCGAATACGGTCGAAATCCATGGAAGCCCCTCTGTAATCTCTGCTCATCCCTTGTTTCACTCCGTTCGGACCTCTCTTTAGTTTGTACCTCTTTATTTTTCTGTGGAACCACCGTCCTTTCTTTCTCAACATAAGTCGAATTGATTTCCTGACTCAAGGCTCGAGTATTACGGGTATGATCCCTAGACGTCATATCTAGCTGTCTTAATACTCTTTCCAGCTCCATAGCTGATCGGATGTTCGATGCTATTAATATTCTTTGTACGTCCGGCGGTAACTGTCGAATGATGACTCGGCATAATTCTTCCTCTGGAAGTGGGTCGTCCAATTCTCGAATTTTCCGGATCTGATTTGCGGCGAACTCGGAAAATTTCGTAGGCAGCGTCGAAGCATATCGACGAGCATACCATTCCGTCCTCAAAATTGTGCTGAATATCTGTGTTCCAAAATTTGTCGAAAAATGCGACTTTAAATCCTTCGAAATCATCGAAACTGTACCGGAATGCCATAAACCACGTGTGAGCTGACGAATCTAGGTATTTTTCCGTCACTCGTAATTGTCGTTCAGGAGGAATGTCATTATCTTTAAAATATTCTTGTAGGTCCTTAATAAAGGTTTTAGGTGTAGGTCCGTTTTGATTGTTGAACTTTCTGGGTTGATTGTCCTGTAGACGTATAATATTCACAATCTGCGGCCTGTTCCCTTTATCGTCCATTTGATTTAAAGATGCGGTATTATTCTTAGCTCGACCGGAAGTTTTTATCTCCTGTGCTGCATTAGGAGTCGAACAAATGAATCCTGCTTTAAACTGTTGCTCCATTTGTGATTGCCTTTCAATTACGGACGCAGTCACAACTCGTGTGCTGTCACTATGCAATCGCAACGTTTGTAGTTCCGTTGTCATATTTGATATTTCGTCTGACATCCCCTTTATTTTATCCTCCATTTGTCCTACTAACCCACGGGACGCAAGAAGTTCGTGTTCCACCTTGGATACAACTTCTCCGATAGCTTTCTTATTGTCATTTACAGCTGTTTTCAGACCTTCTACTTCATCAGTAATGAGTTCTTTGCTCATCCGAACTTCCTGTCTGACCCCCTTGTCGACCTGAATTATACTATCACATACTTCCTTAAATCGTTTAGTCCACCTCAATTGCGCATCGGTCGTATTTTCTTTATGCGATTGTATTTGGTTGCTAAGTTCAGAAATTTTCCTTTCCACCTCAGTCTTATGTGTGATCATATTCTCCATAATTGATTTCTTGAGCGTGCCTTGCCTCTCAGTAAACTCCTGCGCTACGCTAGCTATCGAATTTGTAACTGTTCGTTCAATCTCTTGTTTCAACTTCGCCTGACTATCTTTAAAATCACGCGACATCACTTTAATTTCTTGGGTTAACCTAGTCTGGTTGTCTTTGAACTCACGTGACATCTGTGCTTGACTCTCCTTAAACTCAGTCCTAATAGAATCAACACTAGCCTTAGTTTCCGCTCTCATTTCTGATTGATTACGTTCAAGTCTTTCAATACTAGCTTTAGTTTCGGCTTTCATAGAATCAGCACTAGCCCTACACTCGGCCGACATTTGAGATTGCGCAAGTTCAAGTCTTTCAATACTAGCCTTATTCTCAGCTCCCAATTTCTCAGCGCTGGCTCTCATCTCCGCTATCATCCGAGCTAAAGTATCCAAATCCATTACAATTCATAAGCATTGTGCTCGCCAACAACGATGAACCTGTACATCTTTGCCCCATTTGCCTAAATTTCACCGGAAATTGCCAAAGAATTTGTAAAATACAAAGTATGAACTCCACAAGCATGCTCTCCGTACTGTAACAAATAGACCTATACCAAAGCAATGTCCAGCTGTATTATGTCATTACCAACCTTGGTATCTCTACCCATTTAATTGTCACCATTTAACTGAATAAAAATTACCATCTCCTTGCTTTTGCGCCACAATAGTGTTCGCCGAAACAAAAAGATCGTAAATATAACAACAACAAAAATATGCCCTGGAAATAACTCACCAAAACGATCAATGCCTAAGCAATGAGGGTTTGGGTTGGCCCTGAAAGTTGGGCGCCACAGAAATATGTCCCCTTCTCCGGGGTCGCTCAGTCGGCGGAGCGAGAGTCCCAAAAGGGTGGACCGTTCGCAGGGCCGATTATGCTATTAAGGGACAACTTCATAGAATTTATATTTTCAGGACCCTTGGTGACTGGATAGGTGACATAATATAAATGAAAATCAGGGCAAAATAACAACAACGTTTATTAAAAACATAATGGAAACTCAGTCTGGACAAATGCATGAAAGAAAAAAAATTTATTAAATACAATGTGATTTTTGCAATAAAAGGAATATCTCAATCTTTAATGGCTTGTGAATAAATGAATACGACTGTAAGTCCTCGCATGCTTCTGGAGTTAGGTTCCATTGCTTCTCCAATGAAACTCCACCTAAGATTTTACTCTGTAACATCGAATGAATCACTAAATTAGCAAAGCTGTCATTTCCCGTTATAACTCATGTTTAGTCATTTACAGGTAAAATAATTTCATACATTTTGAAGAACAATTACTATTAACTCAGCATTTACTTGTTCAAGAAAATTCCTTGAACATTCATTTCACTCAACCTGTGAAAAATCCTCTAACTCATTTTGTCATCATAAAATTCCTTTATAATTTCATTTTAGTGTTGGGAAATATTTTTACAAATTCTACACTTTAGCGTTTGGAAATATTTTTACAATTTCTTTGGCATAACTCCCTCTCTCTCGTAGACTACGCTTGACTGTATTCTTTCCTTACTCTATTTAACCTTTCTAAATTACCTAGCATTTCATGGATGGATAGAGCATCATGTGATCCTACACGGAATCAACAACAACAACAACAATGCATCACAGTCACAAAAAAAAATATACAAGATAAGTTTCCTTGGAATGATAAAAGTAAATGACACCAAATAACCCAATTCTACCAACTGGTTATAAGTACATTTTTATCACACAATGAATCTGTAATATTTATTATTATTATTATTATCCAGTCATTTATCTCGTCTTCCTCTTGGGTTTTATTGAAGATCCTTATAATCATCTGACCAGAATAAAACTCGCTCATGACTATAGTTATGATGATACAGAAAGCCAAATTTCTCTCTCGAAGAATAACCATCACCATCATCAGTGATAAGAGCTCAAGAGCCTCGAAAACATCTAATAACGATTAAGTCGTGTATTATTCATATCAGTGGTTGAGCCAGAAATAGACCTATTATAGTCCCTAAATCCGTACATCCTCATAAATCATTATCGCCATAATCATTCATTACAATCACTGTGACTCATAATACCGTTTAGGCCCGACATGCACCCTAGTAGTCCCATGTCGTCCATTAATGGCGAACTCCATTATCACAATGACCATACAAGTTGAATCTCAACAACTCTTACATTATCCGACCTTTACTATTTTGATCATTATTATTATTACTATTATCCTATAATGGCTCCTAGATCGTTCTCTCGAAGAATATTTCTAACATTCGTCGTTCACTTTCCCTTCTACCATCAATCACTACACATGACTAACAGGGTTTTAAAACTACGATTTAATTATAGTTTACTCCTACATTTAATCATATCTTCATTTACTATTTTTATGAGTTTGATTTACTCTTATTATTATTATTATTATTATGATTGTTAGTAGACCTTACTCCCTTAAATCACTTTCGAAGATCATAATCATTCACTCTTGTCAACTCGAGAACAACTGGGATTATTCATCATCACGTCCAAAAATAAAATTATCATTATTCCAAGAAAATGCAAAGATAGAACAATATTGAAATTACAAATCAACGAAGTAAGGAATGCTCTCCCATCACCATTACATACAAAATTACTAAGGAAACTACTTTACTCTACGCAAGAATACAATCTAGTCATCTACTAAAAGAGAAGAAATTTTACAAGGGTACTCATATTTCCGGTGAAAATCCTTGGCGTCGGGATGCTGCTGCAGGCGACAACGTCTCTTGCCTCATCTATGGTGGTTTACGGATGTACAAAGTCATCGCGTTGGCGTGCACTCTGGAATTTAGTTCCTCATGACTGTAGCTATATTCAGCGTCTTCTTTTTACTCCAGCAAAGTCCCAGAAAATCTCTCGATTTCCCTCTTGATCGCCGCATGTCGACAACTTGGTTTCCTCGGAGATAGCTGAAACTAAAATATTCTATTAGCACAGGGATCCACACTAGCTATAACTCACTAAGTTATGTACAACACTTAACTTGGCGCAACGATGTACTTTAGGTCCATTATTACTATAAGCTTCGTCTTCTGAACACATTCATTAAGTTACGATACGCCTTAGGCTGACAAATAATAGGGCTGACTATTATGATGATTAAATAAAGGTTAGATTTCCTCTCGCCTATCCACTTGAGATCGTGATTTCCTTTCATAATGTCCAATGGAACATTCCTAAAGCTTCTATGGCAAGAATCGGCTTTAATGAGCACGCTGACTGTCTGCGGTTTAACATTTTCCACCCGGGAGAATGTACAACTGTAATAAGCTCGCTGGATACTGCGTTGAGCTAACAATGAATTACACTGGCATTCAAGTAATGTAATGATCGTGCCCTACAAGGATTACACTAGTATTCACGTCGTCTGAACATATTCTTCTTTCCCGTAGAGAATACACGGTTCGACTTCTCGTAAGAAACAACTGTCCGACGTGCTCTTGAAAAACTGTTCTGGCCGTCGTCTCGTAAAATTTTTCTTGAACTGTTCTGACGTTCTTACCCAAGAACTTCCTTCGACTTAGTTCCAGAACAATCCTAATATTTCCAGCACTTTCCTCAATTTCTATTGGCTGGTAATCGACCTGCGCCATAGCTCGTCCTTGACCGCTACGAGTGGATTTTATGAGAACATTTCTCCTCCCCTTTGTCGTCTGCCGGTGTCATGACGTAACTGCGCTCTGGTCGCCCTCTATCAGCTGTTGACCTAGTTTCGGCCGGCTCGCTCTCGCACAACTGTGTCACAGCTGGTACACGCGCACTCGTAAGCAATGCTCCGTAATAAATATTCCCAGCTTTCTCAAATTAACTGAGGTACCATTTAGACGGGTACAGTATGTATGAGATTGTTTGCTGTGAGCCGGCCGAGACCTTTTACTCATGTCGCTTCATTAACATTCCGCTTGAGCTCATGTTGTATTATTTTATCGCGTGTTCTGTATAATTCATGTCCACTTCATAGCCTTGGGATGAATACAAGCTAACAACGCGATTGGCCTGCTTCTGTGTGTTTTGGTGTTGGAGACACTCCGTCTCTTTAAAATGGACCACTTTCTGGTTCATATTGTCTGAGCTTGAGAGCGGTTGTTTATTTTGTTATATACTGTGCTTAACGTTCGTATACGTCCCTTTATTTCGGCGACCTAACCCCTTGGTCTCTTGTGTGAGCGCGGGTGGTTCTGTCGCTTGATTCATGATACCTTTTGTGCCTAATTTATTTATTGCTCGTTTCACATTGCCGTCATTGGCTTTCTTTACCTATTTTCTAGTTTAATATGTTTTATTCTTTGAGGGTTGCCTTTCCATATTTCTTTGTTGTTTGGCGTGAAACCATGTTAACTTCCCCTTTTCTCTTTGCATTTATTTTATGAGCTCGATGCACCCTTCCCTCTTCTCCAGTTTTAAGCTCTTTTACTTAATGATATTGTATTCTCAGGGGATGTGATTTTTATTGCTGAGTTTTATGTCTTATCTGAGGAATTGAAAGGGAGAATGTTATGATTAGGTGCTGTTACTCCCTAAACTTATGGCTGTTTAGACCTGATGTGCTTCAAAGAAATGCTTTGTACCCACCTGAATTCATATTCTTCAATTAATTATGATAGATGCCAAGTCCTTATACTAAACTTTTCATCACGTCTTTTATGAAGGTATGCGTGTGTAAAGGTGCTATAATCAATTAATCTGGTGTATTTTGATTAAGGGCCACATATTATTAATCTTACCTATTTGAATTTTGGCCCCGTTGTTTTACCTATGCAAACTTTTTTTGATTTTCTCTCCATAATAAATGTAAGTTCTTGCCCTTATTACTGTTATATTTTTATTTCGTTGCGTCTCTTATATGTTTGTTATCTGTAAGAGGCCGGGTGAAGTTCCTGGCAGTTTTTTGCTAGGTTTGACCATATCCACCGCACTGGGTCTTCGTCGTGTTCTTAGTGTCAGTTCAATTGGTAGGCAGAGCGTGTTTTGGTCAAAATGTTTCACCAGAAGGGTGATTTTTGGTGAAGCAGAGCTGGACTCGTCAAACCCCTGAAAATACGTCATGATGTTACTACATGTTATTATGCGCTATACATGTCCTTCCACTACCGACATTGTTTTCTACGCACGTTCATTTGATTGTATCTTGTGCAGTGTTGTTGTAATTACATTCCTGATTTTCGAGATCTCTTGAACTATTCCTTTATTTGGTCTTGCGTATTGTATCTGTAAACTATGGAAAACGATACGGATAAGCATGGTTGTAGGGATAGCGAAATGGTATCCGATGACTCTCCGGGTATTGAACTAGACAAAAGTAATAAGGTAACCAATAATGGTGCTTCACCTCGTGCTAGTACAAATTGTAGCGATGCAGATATCAGGGTTGGTGATAGTGGTCATAAACGTATCCCTGGCACGAACATGAGAGTTTTGGATCATATTCATCATTCCATTACCAACAGGTTCCCCTATTTTAGCCTTGCTCTTGATATCATTCGTAAATGGAACCTGAAATTTTCCGGGGAAGAGAAAGGACTCTCTGTTATTGAGTTTTTAGAAAAGGTTGAGAATATAGCGGCATGCACCTCGATGCCTTTAGACCCATTTGTTCCCGTCATCTCCGGTATGTTGGAAGGTAGTGCCAGCAAATGGTATAGATTATGTAAATAGAAAATTCAATGTTGGTCTGATTTCGTCAAAGAGCTTAAAGTTAGGTTAGGGTTATCTGATATGGACTTCGTATTAAAGCAAGAGATACTTAGGAGGACTCAAGGTCGGGATGAACCCATCGATGAATATATCACCGGTATTCTTACCCTATTTAATCGCTTGGATATTAGAATTCATGAGTCAGAAATTTTCGATACCCTCTACCGCAACCTAGCTCCTCAATATAAATTGTTTATTAAAAAAGAGGTCGGAAGTAAATTGTGTTGACGACATCATCAGTCTTGGCCGTGAATTTGAGTCGACACTGTAACTGAACAACATGTATCAACCCCCTCCTCCTCCTGCTGATTGTTCTTTTCCCGATACGGTTTGTCGCCCTCGCCTAAAACTGTTTCTTTCGCTAGATCTTCAACCAGTGTCCGACATTCTAACAGGTCTACTGATCGTTTTGAATCGCCTCATTATTCGGGCCGTATTACCAATGTTCTCTTGAGCCAAGATGTATCTCGCCGTAAGGCTGTGAATCCCGTCAAATGTTGGAATTGTGGAACAGATGGACATATTTCCCGTAACTGTAGATTGAAGTCTTCTATAAAGTGCAGTCAATGTGGTTTGACTGGGGTCTATCACAACATATGCCCTCGATGCAATTCTAACCAGGGAAACTAGCTTCGCACCAACGCGATAGCCGAATAACTATCCTAAACGCAAAATATGGAGACTTCCTTCATCTTCACCCTGGGCCAAGGTTCTTTGCAGCACACGCGCCATGTATGCTCTCTTTGACACCGGATCGTGTAGTTCTTTCATCAATCAATTTTTTGTCGATGGTATGATATTAAAATATCTTCGTAATTCTGGTTGTACGGAAAATTATGTGTCTGCGAACGGTCGCCGCGTATTTCCTGTGAAACGCATCCGAACCCACGTGAAAATTCATAACCCTTCTTGGGACTGGAACTTCAATGTTGTCCCAGACTTGGCCGTTCCTCTCATCCTAGGTACTGACTTCATGTTAGCAACTGGACTGTCGATTGACTTCATCAGTCGGTCCTTCGCTTTCCGTTTTAGATTGAACGAAAGTTTCCCCTTTGAGAGTCCCTTCAGAAACAAACCCCTGTGTTCATTATCTGACTACAAATCTTACATCGGCCTAAGTGATTTGTCTGAAAATCAAACTTTCATGCTAAATAGTCCCCTGGAAGAATTCCCTGATGTACTGTCTGCAAAGCTAGGATCATACTGAAAGATGACATGCCTGTTAGACTCCCTCCTTTTCCTTATTCTCCTCCTAAACTAGCCGCCATGAGGAAGTGCGTCAATGATTTGCTGGATAAGGGAGACATAAGCCCGTCGAAGTCGCCTTACAGCAGTCCTGCCTTTCTAATCCCCAAGAAAGACTGTCAAGCGCGTCTAGTCTTTGATTACAGGACCCTGAACCGTAAGGTAATCTTCGACAGTTTCCCTCTTCCTACGATGGAGTCCGCCTTGCAGTCCTTCGGGAAAGCCAAGTTTTATTCAGTCTTCGACTTCAATTCAGCTTATTTTCAGATTCCCTTGGATACTAGTTGTCGCGAATTTACTGCTTTCGCAACTCCTTTCGGCCTGAATCAGTTTAATAAGGTGCCTATGGGTACCTCCATTGGTGGTCAAGCTCTAAGCCGTATACTTGACACGGTTTTCAGTGACTTTCAGTTCTCCTGTCTGTTTTCGTTCCTCGATGATGTCGTGATCTTTTATAACACCTTTGAAGAACACATTGCCCATCTCCGTGAATTTCTCACAAGGCTAAAGAGGCATGGTTTTACGGTCAACCCGGAGAAAGTATACTTATGTACTAGAAGAAACAAGTTCTTGGGACACATCATCTCCAATTCTGGTATCCGTAGATTTCTTGGTATGGTTGGGTTCTATTGTAGGTTCATCCCAAACTTCTCTGACATTTCTGCCCCTTTGAACCTGTTGAAAAGAAAGAATACTCGTTTCTGCTGGGGTGATGCTCAAGAACAAGCTTTCAGCAAACTCAAGGATGCCCTCTGTCAGGCCAAATGCTTTAATACACCAATACCGGACAGCTCTATCTCAACAGCATTGAGTGGAGTGCGAACAGCGACGGTGGTGACATCTAGAGTGTTGGTGTGAACTGCATACTTGTCCATGCTACAGTTGAGAGGAATGCACTACTCTCATTGGAAATATTTTTGTTAAATTAATTGAATAATCATAATAATAAAGAATGAAATTTTAAAATGAAATGCCTCCTTCATAAACCTCCAAACGAGCATTATATTTATTAGCCGTGCCTTTCGCTATGTCTTAAAAATTATAAACTAGAATTTGTTTGAGGATCCACCCAGCCTCTGGGGGAAATATTTAACAACTACTCTCTCCTCTCCTTTCTAGCCTTTTCTCAATTACCTAGCGCAGGATTTTGTATGGACTTAGCCTAGTTATCCGGCCGAACGCCTTTTCTAACAGCAATTATATGTGGAGGGATATATATCATACTCACTATTACGTGTTTCTGTGGTTGTTTTTCGTATGATGTGTTGTATATACTTGGAGATGCGTATGAATACGAACAGAAACCCGTAGCCCTCGATACAGGAATTAAAAGTCGCGATTAAAATCTCGTACCAGGGCCCTCTGAACCGGAGGCCAGTGATTATTTTAATAGGAAGTACAACTGGCCAGCCATCCTCTCTTAATACTAATTAGAAGGGAAATGAAAGAGGGCCAACATTCCGAAGAATGAAGGCATAAAGGTGGCGGGGGCACGAAGCGCTAACCAGTCAGCCAAAGCGCCAGAGGGGGAAGATAACAACATCCGTGATTTATTAAGATTTTGGGAAAGAGAAGCTGTAATTAAGGAACAGGAGTTTTGGTCCATTATTTTGACATTTTCATCTTCTTCTTCTTCTTCTTCTTCTTCTTCGGTACGGCCGATCTTCCCGAACTCTACAGGGGAACTCACCGCACGCTGCTATCTCGTTTTTGCTGTACTTTGAATTTTCTGTTTTACCCCCTAAGACAGAAATACATAATATATATAACACATATTGGGGTTACGTGAGTGAATTACTATGTTCCTGACAAGGAAGAAGTGTTCAGAATTTCCTAAACACTCTTTTACAAATGTATGCATGAAGAATTACCGTACACACGTATTAAATTAGTTGGACTGGTGCTCACGTGGTGGTGGTGGTGATTATTGTTTTAAGAGGAAGAACTACTAGGCAACCATCCTCTATATAACACTAATCGGAAGGAAAAATGGAAGGGATCCGACACTTCGAAAAATGAAGATATCGGCCAAACGAAGACAAGGGCCACGAAGGGCGTGAATGTGAAAGACACCCCAGGGCTCCATACGTAATACCGTAGGGGTCGGAGAAGAACAAGACTTGACCAAGGGAGGTCGGATAAGATACATGGAAGTGAGGAGCCTGGCACAAGTAAGTTGAAGCAATGCCAGGGCTCACCTAAGGACCCCATGGTCGCCAACCCACCCTCCAAAGTTCAGAGCCCCTGGAGCCCCTTATAGTCGCCTCTTACGACAGGCAGGGGATACCGTGGGTGTTATTCTACCGCCCCTACCCACAGGGGGAACTGCTGCTCAAGCCTATGCCAATAATACACTGAAATAATTTTCTTACGTCGGGCTGAGTGGCTCAGATGGTGGATGCGATGGCCTTCTGATCCAAATTTTACAGGTTCGATCCTGGCTCAGTCCAGTGGTATTTGAAGGTGCTCAAATACGTCTGCCTCGTGTAGGTAGATTTACTGGCATGTAAAAGAATTCCTGCGGGACTATATTCCGCCACCTCGGCGACTCCGAAAACCGTAAAAGTACTAAGTGGGACGTAAAGAAAATTATTAATATATTTATTATTATTATTATTATTATTATTATTATTATTATTATTATTATTATTATTATTATTATCTTACAGTTAAAAATGTGACTGGATTCGAAACTCGTGGCCTTCAATTTTCAATTTATAGACTACCGCGATAACCATTACGCTACAGACCCACAAGTTTTCGACTGTGACCCTCAAGTTTGAGTATACTAGATTTCCATATTTGTTAATATTATTGGTTTTACGTCCCACTAACATTTCAGTAGAGTATTTCGTTGATTTTCTTAAAATAAGGGGCATAGAATGTAACTTCAACACAGATGCCAGGTCATTACTTTTTCAATAGTTGCGGTCCTTATCAGTTCCCATGCTCATTATCTTGCTGGGTATTTTGTTCTGCGCATAACACTTTTCTTGGAAAATAACTGCAATGTAAGATTATTTAGTGACGAACACTGATACATTATATACAACACGACAGTGCGCCTAGAATCATACAGATGGCCATAAATGTTACTGAAGAGTTGGTCACACCAAGCCATGTAGGTAGCACCACTATCGACTTTCTCGCTGAAAACAGCAAGCTGTCCGGTATTGTCATATTAAAGTATTTGGTCAGGCCCCGGTCCTGCACAGTCCCGATTTCGACAATGATTTCGTCCTTCATTGCGATGCTAGTGACATTGCAGTCTCTGCCGTCTTGAACCAGAAGTTAGAGAATGATAGTCTGGCCCCTATTGCATACTTCAGCAAGATGCTACATGGTTCAGAATTAAGCTATTCTATTTATGAGAAAGAATGCCTGGCTGTCGTTCTCGGTGTTGAAAAGTTTCACTCCTACCTAGAACACCGTCATTTCTGGATTCACACCGATAATCAGGCCTTATCTTGTATGAGCTCAAACGTAAAACAGTTAGGGAGAACGGCCCGCTGGATACTTCGCTTGTCATCTTATAAATTTACTGTTGTGCATGTGAGAGACAAGGGAAACGTCGTGGCTGACTGTCTGTCACGCATGTTTGATGGCGTGGAAAATCCCAACGATAACATTGAATGCAGTTCCGGTTCTAATCTTTCAGTCAACGTTCTACAAAATTACCCATGGAGCTTTACGAATATAGGTGAATTCCAAAGGCAAGACGACGAGTGTGTTAAGATAATGGTCGGGATATCCAAGAATGACCATAGCTACGAGTCTTTCGAAATTAAGAAGGGCCTCTTGAACCATAAGTGTCATCGAAACAAGTCCTCGAAAGTGTTTATTCCCCGTGCTTTGAGGACTGTGATTCTGAATTACTACCATGACTCATATTTGGGAGTGCGCCTTGGACAACTAAAAACATTTCGTAAAATCGCTCGAAATTACTATTGGCCGAGCCTAAAGAAAGATGTCTGTGCGTATATCAGAACCTGTGACGTTTGTCAAATGTGCGAGCCCGCTCAAAATAGTCAAGTCGGATTTCATTTTGCCGATGTGACTAATGCTCCTGGAGAGAAACTATTTATTGATTTCTTCGGACCTCCAGTAAGATACCGGAACGGACATGTCGGCATACTATCGGTCATTGATGGTTTTTCTAAGATTGTTTGGCTATTCCCTGTCCGGAAAATTAACTCTGCCGTCACCACTAAATTGTTATCCAATCAAAATTTTGCCGTTTTTGGACCTCCCAGGACATTAGTGTCAGACAATTCCTCTGTCTTCACCTGTACTAGTTTTCAGAATATGTGTTTTTCGTGGGGTATTAAGCATATCCGCCTTAGCCCTCACTACCCTCAACCGTCCCTAATCGAGAGATTCCATCGTAACCTCAAAACAAGTTTATCTGCCTTTCACCATAATAACCAGTCCTTTGGGACTCCTGTTTGTCTTTTTTCAGCCTCGGTTTCAACACCGCTGTACATGAATCCAGCCAATTCACGCCAGCAGAACTGTTTCTGGGCAGAATCCCAAACGATCCGCTTATGTTGCAGTCGAATATCGAATATCTCTCCGCTCCTTCCCAACGCCTGAGTGTGGAAGAAAAATGGAAAATAGCTTCCGATCATCTGATGAAAGCGAAGAGCAAGGTGGCTCTGAGGTGTAATAAGGCGAGGAAACCGGTCCCTTTTAGTGATGGAGACCTTGTTTTAATCAAGAAATTTCCTGTCAGTTCCGCCTCGGACCATGTCAGCGGGAAACTATGTCAGAAATGGTCTGAGCCAAAAAAGGATCGTTAAATTCCTGGGACCTGTGACGGTCGAGCTGGAGGACGTCGCTACGTATGACTTCTCCAAAGCCCATGTATCCTTGTTAAAACCATATTACCCAAGGAAACCGTAACATATATTTTACATCATTTTTACTGAGTAATCATATTGTTTTCTGCATCTACCATGTAAACTTGGATTATATCTTAGCGAGAAAACGGTATACTCAGACCTCTTTCTGTTTCAGGAATGGAAACTGTTATCTTCCTTAAGAAATCAGATAAATAACACAGATTAATAACGACAAAAGGAAAGCCAGGAGTCGAATCGCAATATATGGGGAAAATGAAGTATGATCGTATTCGACATGCACATGTTTATACGCTTTACAGGCCTGCGACACACTTCAGGTCTTAAAAGACACTGCTCTTCATCGTTTCCTTGTGTTGACCTTAGTGATAGGACACTTACGTCTACGCGTGTTTCTGAAGGAAATCGTACATTCTCAAATATGTACCCACCCTTGTATTGTACTCATGCACCGGTATTACCCTAGCATTAAGTTTAGTTGTAGTCGTGCACGCACATTTAGTTTAAGCTTCAGCCTCCAAGTAAAATGAATTCTTCTTGTCTGATTAGCAAGACATAATTCATTTTCGAGGGGGCACTTAGAATATTTCAACCGCACCATATAATTTTATGGTACGTTTGCCTTTTCTGAAGTCTTCACGTTCCTAGCGAACTCTTGTATTTATGAACTGTTAATCTTTTCCATCATGTGTTGTTACCACTATGTAATCTTTCCTTGTTCCGGTAGATGGCATCTCATACGACAGCATAGGTCAAAGCATTTCTTTTCTGGCCCATCTTGTTGGGTTATCTTTCTGGGGGATGATGTGGAGAATTTTGACTTGAGAAGATGGAAGGATTGGAGTTCCAAGTCGCCTTTGTGGCATATAAAAAGATATTTTAACAGATTCAAGATGTCTTTGCACATATCTCGGTTTCGAGAAAGTGAATTGCTTATATAATTCAGGTATTTAGTTTTCTTTAATCTTCTCTTGATTTTTATTGCTTCGTTTTGTGCTCACCATGGTTGGGTTAGAAAGGTTTCCCTCATTACACGTGTTTATAATTTATTTGTGTGTTTACTTTTACACGCTTCTTTCGGTATTTTCATTTACCGATCCACTATGTTTATTTTGAGTACAGAAGGTGACACGGATTTATGTGTGTGTGTATGAGATTGTTTGCTGTGTGCCGGCCGAGACCTTTTACTCATGTCGCTTCATTAACATTCCGCTTGAGCTCATGTTGTATTATTTTATCGCGTGTTCTATATAAGACATGTCCACTTCATTGACTTGGTATGAATACAAGCTAACAACGCGATTGGCCTGCTTCTGTGTGTTTTTGTGTTGGAGACACTCCATCTCTTTAAAATGGACCACTTTCTGGTTCATATTGTCTGAGCTTGCGAGCGGTTGTTTATTTTGTTATGTACTGTGCGTTGACGTTCTTATACGTCCCTTTATTTCGGCGACCTAACCCCTTGGTCTCTTGCGTAAGCATGGGTGGTTCTGACGCTTGATTCGTGATACCTTTTGTGCCTAATTTATTTATTGCTCGTTTCACATTGCCGTCATTGGCTTTCTTTACCTATTTTCTAGTTTAATATGTTTTTTATTCTTTGCGCGTTGCCTTTCCATATTTTTAGTTGTTTGGCGTGAAACCATGGTAACTTCCCCTTTTCTCTTTGCATTTATTTTATGAGCTCGATGCACCCTTCCCTCTTCTCCCGTTTTAAGCTCTTTTACTTAATGATATTGTATTCTCGGGGAGACGTGATTTTTATTGTTGAGAGTTTTATATCTTATCTGAGGAATTGAAAGGGAGAATGTTATGATTAGGTGCTGTTAGTCCCTAAACTTATGGCTGTTTAGACCTGATGTTCTACAAAGAAGTGCTTGTACCCACCTGAATTCATATTCTTCAATTAATTATGATAGATGCCAAGTCCTTATACCAAACTTTTTATCACGTCATTTATGAAGGTATGCGTGTGTAAAAGTGCTATAATCAATGAATCTGGTGTATTTTGATTAAGGGCCACATATTATTAATATTACCTATTTGATTTTTGGCCCCCTTGTTTTACCTATGCTACCTTTTTTTGATTTTCTCTCCATGATAAATTTAAGTTCTTGCCCTTATTACTGTTATATTTTTATTTCATTGCGTCTCTTATATGTTTGTTATCTGTAAGAGGCCCGCGTCCAGTTCCTGGCATTTTTTTCTAGTTTTGACCAAATCCACCGCACTGAGTCTTCGTCGTGTTCTTAGTGTCAGTTCAGTGCTTATGGAGGACTCAGTGCCTACAAGGCAACATGACACATGCTGAACCTAGGTGACTGAAATGCTAATCATTTCTGTTGAACATACTAACGAACATTTTGTGTGAGTATGAAATTAATATCTCTAGTCTTTCAAGGTGTTCTGTTTTGTTATGAACATCGGGTGTAGATGGTAAAGGATGCCCTAAGTATACTATGGGTACTCCGCCTACCCGTAAGCACATATCAAATGATATCCTCTCAGAACTCTATCAAGAATTAAAAACAAGAGTAAAAATGAGTTCTAGCATAGCTGTTACGGCAAATTTATGGACATCATCAGCAACCGACGACTACCGAAGTATCACCGTTCAGTTTGTAGATCAGGACTGCAATCTTCAGCATATATATATTGACGTGATACGATTTTTAAAACGTGAGACATACAGATAAAAATATTGCAAATTTCTTGAATAAGACATTACAGATTTGAGGTTTAATGGATAAAACAGTGGCTGTGATTTATGACAACGGTCGCGATGTAGTCAGTGTCATGACTTGGGGAAAATTTCCCCATTTGCCGTTTGTACTTCATGCATTACAACTTATTCTGAAAGAGGGATATTTTTACTTCAAAGAATGTCTGGCTCCTTGGATGAATGATCAGCGTAGTCACCTTCGGTTCAGAGGGCCCGAGTTTATTTCCCTAACGGGCCTGAGATTTAAGTTTAAATCATTAATTCCCTCGGCTCGGGGACTGGATATTTGTACTGTCTCCAACATCCCTAAAAAGTACATACCACACAAAATACTATCCTCCACTACAATAACACGCAGTTTATATATATGTAAAATGCCATCCACCCTCATAGGAAGGTCTGCCTCACCAGGCAAGCAATAGCCACACGAAATCATTGTTAATTATTTATTGAGGAATTCATGACTTCCAGACAATGCAGATTGCCACAAGGGCAAAGTTTCACTACATCACAAAACAAAACAAAAATACGAAAGTGAACAAGTAATAACACAATATACAGTCTACAGCATTAAACATGTGGAACTACAAAAATAATTAAATAACAATACATTGGTTATTAGGACTTATAGAGAATATAGAGGAAACTACTGTGAATATAGATGCGATTTTAAAATTGATAAAGATCCTCGTAACGTGGCGATTGCCAAAAGCTTGAGTCTAAATTTCAATCTGTTCCAGAAATTCATAAAAACATTACTTATAGTGCCTCGTGCCCCTACCATTAAACGCAACATTTCCTGCTCTTCTAAATGGTACTCTGCCCTGTAAAAGTATATTTTTGGTGTGTAGATGTTCCTCTTTTCAACGTTAACCTGTTCAAGTTGGCCGGTGTGATGCTCCATTCTGACTGTGGGATAGGTTACGTAACCTTTCTCGCTGTCGTGTTTAAATGCTATCATGTCGATTCCTCAGCTGCTCCCGCTTGTTGACAAGCCATTAACCTCTTCGTAAACGGTATAACCCTTTCATCGAAGCTCTTCGGCAATGTATCGCCATAAAGGCAGTTTCCCACGACGTGACTCAGTGTTTCTCCCTCCCACATCTGCGACAGAGGCTGCTATCTTGAGATCCCCCGGGGATACTTCTAAATGAGGAAACACTTTTCATTGCCTCGCCCCATTAACTAAATGTACGACCTTGATGGCACTTCACCCAGGTGTTGACTGGAGTTTATTCCTTATACAGCTCTACTCCTAGTCCCCCTTGAGGTAATTTACACCATGTAACAAATTCTCCTTCACGAAGGGCACTGCGTATTTTACTTGTATCATGAAGATTGGTTTTCTGATGTAACATGAGAGTAGGATTCATGATGCCGATTGTATTTAACCAATCCATAGTCTCCGCCGCGGGGTCCCTAGTTGCAAGTACGTAATCGTTTGCAGTCCTAATGAGCGTGTTACAGGCATTTATTTGCTGTAGATCGACTTCCCACTCGGCTTTAAATAGTCCAAGGCCTTTATACTTCTTTCCTGTGTACAACACACAGCCTGGAAAATCTCTTGGTAACTGGAATATTTCTTTCAAATCACTTCAAATGATTTTGTCACAATATCTCAGAAAACACGTGAGTATTGTACTTTTCTCGACAGTTTGAAATGGGTAAATGAAACAGGGACAGACAACTGTAGTAAGGTCTGTAAATTTCTGATCAGGTGTAAGCATTGGCGATGATACTAATGATCCAATTTTATTGTGAAGGTTATTTATGGCAAGATTTGAGTTAAAAGAAATGGTATTTCTGGAAGGCACGCCAAGATATTTGACTTCTTCTCCTTGATTTAAGCAGCGGATTACGTTCGATCTTCAAATCGTTTTCCTTAACTTTCCCTTTTTCAATAAATATGCTCTTGGAATTCTTAACATTTATACGTAGGCCAATTTCCTGAAATAGTTGTATTGCCATCCTAGTGCTGCCTCTTTATTCCTCCCTATAATGAGAGTGTCGTCACCAAATCCTGTTAGTAAATGTGTTGAGAGTGATTTACTATACTGCAAACATACGTTTTCTTCCAAATGTTAACCTAAAATGTAATCTGTGGACAGAATGTACAAAGTTAGTGCTAGAGTCATTATGAGATGTGTTTGAGCCATATTATCCAATGCCTTCGATATCTAGGAATACTACTGTGACATCAGCTTCTGTGTATTCAGATGACTGGAAGATTCCTCGTAATATAGATGTAGGCCTATTAATTAGAGTTCCTGGCTGATTACTAAATCCCCTTTGATGCTGGTTAAAACTTACGAAACATCGTAAGTGTCCATCGATAACTCTTTCAATAAGCTTCCTAATAACCTCACAAATTGCTGTAGGCCTCCAATTGGAAAGATCGCTAGCGTCACCATTTTCGTACAAAAAGTCGTTCGAACCTTCTTCTAAGCAAGCTGGTACTTCCCCTGTTGTTATCATTCTTGTTGCAATCTTAGCAATTATTTCGCAGAGGAAGTCTAACGGACTCTAACAAGAACATGGTCAGGACCTGCTGAGGTGTCAACAGCGATTCTGTGAGTTTATAATGCTATTTATTACTTAGAGATCGTGGTCCTGTACTGTATGTGTAGTCGAGTTCTACTTAATCAGCTTCACTCAATTTAGGTGTTTATTTACACTTTGCATTAGAATTTTCCACGGAAAATATTTTCACGAAATGTCCATGTATCTCTTTACTTTCAATTGGACACGTTTTAGATTTTTCAACCAGAAGGCGACGTATTGCAGTAGAGGGGAAGAGACGGCAGTGCCAAGGCTACTGGACAAATGCTCATACTCAAATTTTAAATTTTGAATATAATACCTATTGTTTTCTTTTCTTGTCATTACTATTTCAATTTTATTTTGAACTACAAAAGTTAATTAACAATAATAAAAATCAATGTCAACAATATGAACTTTAGAGTTTCATAAATAACTGGAGAGAAAGTGCTCCCATTTTACAAGTTGAGCTTCCAAACGGATACCTAACTCCCAACTTTAACTCTCAATATTAACTCTCAACGGCCGAACGGGCTTACAATCCCCATCCAGGCACCTCAGTACACGTAAAGCTTATCAGCCTTTACACCACGTGATACTTAATGCCCTTAATTCAGAGGTTAGCCACTTACACAAAATATGGATTCAGAAGATACAGGAGCCGAAGCTCCTACTAGACGATCAAGAAAGAGAAAAATAAAATGTTAATAGAAAGGCCGAGAACAAAATAGAATGCAGAATCCACTCAAGTAATCCCGTGATATGACTTGCATAAAACTTAATGGGGCAGAAGGCCCGGTGACACAGAGAATACTACGTTGATGGCTCACACAGGAAGGAAATTACAGATCGAAATGCGGATAGAAAATTCAGATGTTAGAAAAGCTTAGTCACCAAAAAGCAAAGTGAACAAGGGGAACGAGGGTCCACACTCGTACATCCTTGAGATATTACATTACACCCACTAGGTTGGTTACAATCCGCCCGAAGACAGCCTAGAAACCTACATGATACAAACTTAAATGAAGTGGAAATAGCCTTCATTAAAATACAGGTAAACGTGGCTCAGCCCTATCCTTTACATGCTAGAGGAGAGCCTGCTATCTTCCCGTCACCACACGCAAGTTTGTTCGCATGATAAAGAAAAGTCTTGCCGCCACATTAGGTGCTGCTCCAGTTCACCAGTAGCCACCTGTGAGGGAAACCTCACTTGTCGCTGGCACTAATCAAGATCCAAATATTTACGAAAGGTCATTCTTCTAATTTTTATTTACGTCACACCGACACAGATAAGTTTTACGGTGACGGTGGGATAGGAAAGAGATAGGAGTGGGAGGTAAACGGCCGTCGCCTTAATTAAGTTATGAAATAGTGAAATGGGAAACTACGGAAAACCATCTTCAATGCTGCCGACAGTGTGATTCGAACCCACTACCTCCCGAATGCAAGCTCACAGCTGCTCGACACTAACCGCACGGCCAGCTCACTCGGTTACAAAAGATCTTATTTATAGTTGTGAGCTGAGCGACGACTGGCTGGCTTAATTTGAAATACCAGTAGTGGGAGTTTAGAAACAGACGACGTAAGCTTTCTTGTGCCAGCTCTTAAACAGTCACAATACTGTAATAAGTCGTACACAATCCAAGCCCCTAAGTGGCACTGCAAAACCAAAAATAGTGACATTGTTAATAAACTAGAAAATCAAGTACACTTCAAAACGTTCAGCATATTTCTATCAGAATTCACCACCCTCAGGCGTTCAAACGGTTCGCCCGGAAGGACGTGGGTTCGAATCCCCGTCAGGAAGTCGTAAGATTTCAGAAATGAGATTTCCACTTCCGGAGGTACATATGGCCCTGAGGTTCACTCAGCCTACTCCAAAAATGAGTACCAGGTTAATTCCTGGAGGAAAAGGCGGCCGGGCGTAGAGCTAACCACTCTACCCCATCAAGTGCCGAGGTTGCGGATAGTGGAAGCCTTTACCTTCCACTCCTCCAAGGGCCTTAATGGCCTGTACGGATATGACTTTGCTTTGCTTTGTAAGCGTACAAAGTTCTGCCTACCACTAGGAGAGTCCTTACTGGTGGTACAATTACTGCTACTACAAAGAATGCTGAAAGTCTTATTGGGTTATGTAGAAAAATTAGTAGAAAGTTCCAAATATTCCTCAAAGTCCACAAACATTTTTAAATGTGCACGGAGACATCTTTACCCAACACAACACCGCCTGATTCAAGATGAAACCTACACGATGGAATGCATCTCTTGTCGAGGAGACAAATGCTGTGTCTCAACAGCGAGATGTTCTTTCATGTACGGGTCATTTCCAGGGCTTCTTGGAAACGACAAAAAGGGTCACCTTGGCAAATACAGTATTTCCTGTACTTATTATGTTTGAAAGTCTGACTATTATCAATTTATAAACGAACTTGCTTTCTATTGATGGAAATATCACTTACAATTACGTTTCTGTGGACACCTCATGAATATTCTGAGATTTTGAGGCATGTAAGTTCACAGCCTCTCCCTGTTAGCGGCGTGTCGTGATTTACTCGTTACCTGGCTCTCTCTAGCCCTGTGTAGTTGCATCTATTTACATTTGATATCTTCCTTCTGGTAGAAAAACTACACTTGAGGTTAATATTAAAACCGAGCTCGATAGCTGCAGTCGCTTAAGTGCGGCCAGTATCCAGTAATCGGGAGATAGTGGGTTCGAGCCCCACTGTCGGCAGGCCTGAAGATGGTTTTCCGTGGTTTCCCATTTTCACACCAGGCAAATGCCGGGGCTGTACCTTAATTAAAGCCACGGCCGCTCCCCTCCAATTCCTTGGCCTTTCCTACCTCATCGTCGCCATAAGACATCTGTGTCGATGAGACGTAAAGCAAATAAAAAAAAGTTAATATTAAATAATAACAAAGAGATGTGCAAAGCATTTACAAATGTTACCAGTATAATCTCAATAGCAACTCTCCATACAGTTAATTATCGGCTTATAGACTTAAACTTTCAGACGACTGCTATTTTCTAGATTTCACTATATCATAATGAAGTTAAAACAAAAGAACATGCCTAATTTCCCTTTTGGGGAAAAACAAATGATCATAAATATTCGTTATTAAATAATTTAAACTGTTACCAGTCATAGTTTTTATTAATTTGTATTCCACAACGCGTTTAAATTTTCCTTTCGGAAGAAACAAACGATCATAAACATTCGTCATTAAATAATTAAAACTGTTTTTGTTTATGTTAATTTGTATTCCACGGCGTCTTTTATGGCTTATGCCCTACTGTCTGGTGGTGAAACGAACAAGGCCTACATTACATTTTTATCATAAATAATTATGTCTTTCCATAAAATAAACTCAAATTGATAACGATTCATTTATTTGCATATAACGAATAGTTTTAGACAGAGACATCTGTATGGAATTCCGAATCGACAAGTGTAGGATTCAGGGCATCGAAAGGGGGAAACTGACTCAGAGTCTATGAAACTACCATCAATAAAATAATTTATCTGGAGTATAATGAGATGTGGCCTTTTTGATAAAAGAGCCTTCAGTATGTCTCTCAGTGATGGCCATTTACCAATGCTTCACATAGCCGGCACGGTTGCTAGGTAATATCCCGTCGCACATTTTGTATCGCTAATTTCAGATATCTCCTAGAAATAAGACAACCTGCACGGTTGCTAGGTAATATCCCGTCACACACTTTGTATCACTAATTCCAGGACCCCCAGCTATATGACGTAGCCTGCACGGTTGCTGTGTAACATCTCGTCGCACATTTTGTATCACTAATTTCAGGACCACTAGCCATGAGACATAGCCTGCATGGTTGCTAGGTAACATCCCGTCATACATTTTGTATCGCTAATATCAGGACCCCCAGCCACAAGACATAGCCGGCACGGTTGCTACGTAACATCCCGTCACACACTTTGTATCACTAATTTCAGGACCCCCAGCCATAATACATAGCCTGTACTGTTGCCAGGTAACATCCCATCACACACTTTTTATCATTAATGTCAGGACCCCCAGCCATAAGACATAGCCGGCACGGTTGTTAGGTAACATGCCGTCGCACATTTTGTATCGCTATATTCAAATGTCCTCTAGAAATAAGACAGCCTGCACGGTTGCTAGGTAATATCCCGTCATACATTTTGTATCACTAATTTCAGGACCCCCAGCTATATGACATAGCCTGCACGGTTGCTAGGTAATATCCCGTCGCACATTTTGTATCGCTAATTTCAGATATCTCCTAGAAATAAGACAGCCTGCACGGTTGCTAGGTAACATCTCGTCACACATTTTGTATCGCTATATTCAAATGTCCTCTAGAAATAAGACCCGAAGCTCAGCGAGTTGCCGTGTGGCTCGTCTGTCGTTCAGCTCGCCCATTACCCGCTGCGCTGCGCCGACCGACCGGACGGCCCTACTTTGATTGAAAGACCCTGTATTTGTCTGGTAGATCCCGTATTCGTGCGATAAAAAATATTGATTGCCAAGACTTGTACCTCAGTCCTCTTACGCAGGCCAAGGACGCAATATAAATATTATTTATTTAATTATCATACATAAATTATTGAGATACCACATATTCGTCATAACTCAGGAACCACTCAATCGATGAGTTAAAAAACCTTTTCGAGAATTCAACCCCTAAGGCCCGTAGCCTATTCATCAACGCGAGTAACAGCCTTTCTATTGATTTAAAGCTAAGAAAACCTAGATAACATTTACAATTGTATTCACCAACAACATTATATCGGCTAAAATTTTCACCGGAGAAAGGTTGGCCGGTAAAATAGGAAATTCATGTGTCCCCGTGAAAATTGGCGATCTTACGAATATTTTAACAAGTGGAAAGCAAAAATTTTATTGTCTGCTTGAAGCTACAACACACCACTTGGGAACTTGTGGCGAGCCGTGAACGAGTTTTTTTTTGTCGTTCAGAGGGGTGCGATACGTCACCAGCAAGACTGTGTCAAGGTTATAGCTAACCACGTGACTGCCTTCGCACGCGCGACTCAGCCTGTTTCTAGAATAGTCTGCGCAAATTAAAGATGATCATCAGCCAATTACCGTACTCGCTGAAGAACACACCTCCCTGGGCTAATTAGATATAAAAGGCCTTGCTTCGAGTGAATCGCTCTCTTAATGCTTAATGCTCTTCTCTTTACGCTCTTCTTAATGCTTGTTCGCTGCGTGAGACATCACATTACCGGACCACGTGGAAGGAGAAATTTCAAGACAAGTCGACGCCCGTTCTACCAGAATTTAGTCTGATAATTAGTGAATTCTGTGGAATAAAAACACCTAGGAGCCAAGTTAAGTGTGACAGTGTAGACGAGCTGTTTATATTCTGCGTGTGCTTGTGCAAAATACTTAATTTTGTCATCTCAGTTACAGCTTGTGACCAGCAATCAACGAAGACGTCTTGGAATTGAAGATCTCAAGATGAAGAATTCTGCAATTACCAACATCATTTCATCGAGGGACATCCATCGCAGAGCCTCCATGGAGCTGTAAAAATGTAAGGCGTCTCTGGTAATTGGAAGAAGACTGGCCGGAGTATGCTGAAATAACTGACTGTCGACGGGAATCGAACTCTACAAAAACTTGAGTACCTTTTTAATTTAATTTATCTGTCCTATCTTTTGTACAACTAGAGGTCTTTCTTCTTAAGTCGTAGATCTATCAGTTTGCTGTAGTTAGAAATATTTCATTTTCCTACTTCTTAAGGTGTCATGGTAGACTAGGTACGTGTGAATGAAATTTTGGAATCTATTAGAGTAGACATGTAGGTTGTCTTTGACTGACTTCCCATGCTTAAGGAGCTTAAGTTTAATAATCACTGACCACACGATAAATCTACTTTATTTGTAATATTGAAAGTTACCGGACGGAAAATTTGCGTGTACATTTTGAGTGAATAGGGTCGAACCTAGTGTCTTTTAAAATCACTTGTTGTTTTTATGATGAAGTCATCTAATTTTACGACATTCCAGGAGAATCAGTAGATGTAATAATCACTTAAATAATAATAATATTGATTAAAGATCGGGTAAAACAGAAGTAAACGCTCGTGAGCCATAAAACTACTGTAGAATTCCTAAATGTGAGATAGAATGTGCTCTGTTTATGAAGGGTCTGGAATATGGCCTATCCTGAGGGATATTCGTTGCATAATTGAGTAAATGATGAATTAGTGGTGATATTGATTTATTCTTGTGTATTTGGAGCGCAAGATAGATTATAATTAGTGGAGCACGTGTTTGTGAGTGTATTTCACAGGTAGGAAGTAAAAATAATGCGAGTAAGGCTCACGCTTGCGGTAAATTCAACCTGTAGCCCACATGATGGTAGTGCTTATGGATTTTACTAGAATCTTCTATTATAATCTCATGAATTAGATGAACTTGCGCTGATATGTGAAATGTATTTCTATCAAGTGATACCCATGACTTCGATCACTAGCCACCATTAATGTAAGAGAATTTCTGTGCACGGATTATTTTTGCGAGACATTACGCGTCCCGACCATCGATAAAAATCACAACTAAAATTGCTAAGTCAGGATTCATTGTAAATAGTGTACATAAAACGTGTTTCCCTAGTGTGAATGTGTGTGTAAATGTGTATATTTCTCTTGTGCCATGTTTATTTCATTTAATTCTGATCTGGTCGCGCACTCGCCGTGACGCGGATCACATTCATCGTTGTGTGTTGCCTTAAGAAATAATTTCATGCCCTTAAGGGAAAGTTTAATTAAATTAAGTCAAGGAAGACTAGGAAGGAATTTAATTTTTTTTGTTGCGAGATTTAAAAGGAAAGATCATCTCGTTACTTCGTAAAGGCACTCGATTTGTAACAAAATTTATTTAACTAGCTCACACGTTGGTAATGTAAATTTCTAAAAATCTGAAATACTTTAAGATTAATCTGAATAGAAATGAAATGCAAAGATTAAAGGTAGAAATTTGTCAGCCACATGATTGCTTTGAAACATTGTGAAAATAAGTCATTAATAATTAATCAAAAATCATTACTCTGAAATATTAATGATGAATATTAGATAAATGATGCGGTAGAGAATTAGTAAGAACACGATCGTGTTACAATGAAACAGGTTAACTGTATGACAAAATAATGATAATAATAATAATAATAATCGAGATAATAATTAATTAATTTTGAGGATTTTGGAAACAGTTTTTCTTTGCTACTAAAGTTCACGTTAGCGTCATTAACCATTATTAAATATTGTAAATGACTAATTCAGCTGTGTACATTGTAAAGACCACGTGTTGAGGCAACTTTAAATTGGTGAAACTTTGAACACATGTTTATTTAGTTCTTTCAGTCAAATGTTTGGTTTAAAAAGGCAAGTGGCCTAATTACTTCTTTGGTTTCATTTACAGCACAGTAGAGCTGGAGATATGAACACAAGTCACTCTAAATCGAGGAAGAAACCCGATATTATGAAAGCTCTGTTATGTAAAAAGGAAATATTAGCAAGAATATTTTGTTGTTTAATTGCTTATGTGAATAAATGTCAGAGTGTTGTTTTAATATTTCTTTTTATCCTGCTTGGTCATCAATCCTTACAACCCTTAAATGCCTCTAGGAAGTGATAGCCAACGATCGAACGGTCCACCTTGGGACTCATCGCTCGATGGCTGGGCTTAGCTCGGGAAAAATGGGGGCATTTAAGATGGCTTAATCCAAGCGTGGGGCTCGAGATTGGCTTATCCAAGCTCGAAAATGATCTTGTGCTGTCCAGTGTTTATGACATTGACAAGATCAGATGACCAATTAAATTAGGCTGACTCTGACACATTTATTCGCCCAAATTCTTGTGGCTAACATAAGCACATGTTAAATGTAACTTGTATGAATATTGTCAAAAACAAATTCTTGCTGGTAATTAGAAATTTGAATTTGCTGCGATGATAATTAATTAAAGTTAGATTCATAATTGCGACCGATATTGGTGAAAATTTGGAACTTTCATGATATCGACAAATCGGTGCCTTCACAAATTTGATGGAGTTCGATTCCCAATATTTCAGTAATCCGGTTAGAATCCTTCCAATACCAGAATAGCCATTTAATGAATAATTGTAACTATGGAGGACTTAAGGCAGATGTTGTTGGCAATGGAGGAGAGGATCAATGCCAGCTTAGAGAAAAAACTTAATGAAAATCAGGTGAACTTAGAGAAAGGACTCTTTGAACTCAATAATAGTCAAACTAACTTAGAGAAAAACTTAGAGAAAGGACTCTTTGAACTTAATAATAGTCAGGTGAACTTAGAGAAAAATTTAGAGGAAAAACTTAGTGAAAATCAATTACACTTAGAGAGAAAACTTAGTGACACTCAGGTACACTTAGAAAAGGGACTTAGTGATCTCAGTGACGCACAAATAAACCTCGAAAAATCTCTCGGGGAAGCCATTGAAGAAAAGTTGACGGACATTAAAAACCAAACTGAAGAAGGTTTAGGAAAAATATGTTCGGACATTAAACTTTTTAACGGCAAGTTAGCCTCAATGCAGAGCGAGCTCGTAATAGTCAAGAATGATTTCGCTACTATGAAAAAGGAGGTAAACGAAAACATTGCCAAGTCTATGGCGGGCATGTCCAATGAATTCAGTGAACGCCTGGCAAACGTTCAGCAGGACATATTAACTGGAATCGACAAATACAAGGGCGAAGTTGAACAATCATTCCTGAATATTGAGGAAAAGATTGACACAAATTCAGAGGACCTTAAGGTTACGAAAACGGCTTGGGCGAAGAAATTCGTTGGATTAAACGAGAAGCTACAACAAGTCGAAAAGGGCATTCTCGACAAAATCGAGACATCCCAAGTCGATACCTCGGAACGGATGGATTATATCCACGAGTCGCTTGAGGATAGTTGGGGCGAAATAAAAACCATCAAAACCACCCTGATGAATGCCATACACAAGGTCACGACTGAGTCAAAAACTGAAACCGAAGGGATTCGAAAGGAGTACACGGATGGAATTAAGGAGCTTGTACATGAAATGCATCTCCTGAAAATCCAGAACGAGAACACTAGCAAGGTCACCAACTCATTGCTAGAGAAGCAGGCATTACTGGAGCAACGTGTAACCGGCACGGGTCTGACGTCAACTCCACTTGCAACTGCAGGGACAGGCGCTGCGAATACAATTGACATTTCTTCAGAGCCGACAGTAAATGCGTCTCAAATGAATACAACCGGCCAGACGCAAATAGTAAATATAATTCGTCTTCACGAAGACCAACCCAAGAAATTCAATAACGTTAGAGGAAACGTGACTCCGAAAGGCTTTATTCGGGAACTGCAGGATTACTTTCGCGATGCGAAAATTCCACCAGAAAGGCAGTTAAGAGTCACCGAAAAATTCCTGGAAGACTCAGTTCATACCTGGTTTGTCGCATTTCGATTTTCGTTTGACGATTTCGAAAGTTTCAAGAAAGCATTCCTGGAGAAGTACTGGAATAGCGACGTCCAATACAACCTTAGGACGGAGTTATACGCCAGGAAATATGCATCATCTACGCCCACGAGATATGCGGACTTCCTGTCCAGCCAATTAAGAAAATTAAGGGAACTAGACTCACCGCCATCAGAACCTGAGTTGGTTAAGTTGATCACCCGACAGTTACCACCAGATGTGCAGAGGATCATGATAGCCTCAAATACGCAATCTGCAATTCAGGCTGAGGCGTTGTTAAGACAATTAGACATGACGTCCAAGGAACCAGTTCGTCAGGGACGAAACTCGGAACCTCAGATCCATCAGGTAACAACGAATAAGGAGGAAGAATCGAAATCAGTCAACCAAGGGAGAACGTGGAAACGTAACCCTGGAGGGCAAGATTCACCTCGTGATCGATCGCCCGTACGCAGAAATAGACCCATTAGAAACTGGGAATATTCCAGACGTAACGAGAGGAAGCGTCCATACTCAGATTACCGAAGGAGCTGGAACCGAAACCAGGACTTCCGCCACTCAAGAGGAAGGAGAGACTGGCGAGAAGAAGAAAAGGAGAAATATCTAAAAGACCTTCAAAACTCGACGCAGGAAAACGAACGATGGCGAAGAGCAATCCAAACCCAGGATACCAACCCTGATATCGTGGGAGCGGAAAGCCTTCAATACCAAGAGGCCAAGGCTCGGGGAAGCCAACATAACAACTCGAGTCAGGAGCACAGCCAAGGTGCTGACAAAAAAAAACTCCATCTCCAGTAAGAGGAGATAGCCTGAATCCTGAAGGCAAAATCACTAAACTTCAAGAATGGATTGTGGTACAGGTCGACATGGACTACCAAGCCCGAAGACTTGTTGGATGAGGTTGGTCAGCGTAACAGCGAAATACCATCGACATTACCCATCATTTCAGCACGAATCTGCAATGTTCACGTAAAATGTCTCATAGATACTGGATCGACGATTAGCGTCATTTCGACGGCATTTTTGAGAGACCTGAGGGACCGAAATGATATACCTGTCATACCGGTATCTCACGTAAAAATTAAAGGCATAATACCGGACAAGTCTGTCATGTGCAAACAACAGACATTGTTGGATGTTGAGATTGGACGGACGATATTTCCTCAAGTATTCTTAGCCATGTCCAACATTAAATTTAATATTATTTTGGGTGCAGACTTCCTAATGTCTTACCAAGCCATGATTGACATGCAGTCAAACTCCATTCAATTCAGGAAGGCGGATTTTTCCGAGACTGCCATGCTAAACCCTTCAGATGTAAACGACCCATCTGCTTATTGCGGGGAAACAGACGCCTTATCTCCGAGGGAAACCGAAGACCATGAGGCCTCTGAGGAAATTTTAATGGCCATGGATAAAGTATTAGAAGAAGGCGATAACGACATACACCCCTTCGATCTCATTTTTGAGAAATCAAGGCAAGCCATGGGTACGGAAAAAGAACAGATTCAGCTGCAGAATTTGCTACTGAAATATAAGAACTTGTTCGATTCCAAACCAGGTCTTATTCCCAACTTTCAATACTCACTTCTTGTGACAGACTGGCTACCCTTCAAGAAGAAGCCGTATCCGATACCGGAAAAATTTTACTCCAGAGTCGGCAAGATTATTGAAGAAATGGAGAGGGATGGAATCGTCATGAAAGCTAGCAGTCCATTCATTAACCCTTTAGTAGTCGTGTCTAAGCCGGACGGATCGCTGCGCGTGTGTTTAGACGCTCGATCCGTGAACGAAAAGCTAATTCCGGAGAATGATCAGCCTCCGACGATCAAAGACGTCATTAGAAAATTCAGGGGTATGAGATACTTCTCTTCTGTTGATTTTACGTCATCCTACTTTCATATTCTGCTCGAAGAAAAATCTAGGCTATTGACAGGCTTCATATACGACCAGCAAACCTATGTTTTCTGCAGGCTACCCTTCGGAATCCGTAACGCTGGCTGCGCGCTTATCCGAGCACTCGAAAGATGCCTAACCGACGAGGTTAAAGCCTTTACGACGAGGTATGTTGATGATCTCCTCCTAGCGAGTGAAACGTTAGAGGAACACCTCGTTAAATTGGAGAAACTCCTTAAGAATTTATCCGACGCTGGCTTCCACGTGAACCTGAAGAAGTCTCACTTTTGCAAGTCCGAGATTTTATTTCTGGGACACATCATAGACGGCGATGGCGTGAAACCCAACCCAGTCAAGATCGAAGCCATTAGTAATTTTCCTAAGCCTGTGAGAGTGAAACAGGTCCGGCAATTCTTGGGAATGGCCCAGTTCTTTTCGAACCACTGTCCTAACTACACTCAGACAGTTGCTCCATTGCAGGATCTCCTAAAGAAGGGCAATAGATGGAAGTGGAGCGCCGAATGTGACAAAGCCTTCACTAAGACGAAAGAAATGCTCGTAAACAACGTTAAGCTGGGATACCCTGACTTTACTAGGCCCTTTATTCTACAAACTGATGCCTCAAACATTGGGATAGGAGCCGTTCTTTTCCAAGAAGATAAGGAGAACCCCGAAAACAGGACATACTTGGCTTTCGTCAGCAGGAAGATAAGGAAGCACGAAAAACATTACTCCGTAGCTGAACTGGAAATGTTATCCATAGTCTACGCTCTCAAATACTGGCAGAAATTAATTTACGGATTTCCCATCATTGTCAGGACTGACCATCGTGCATTAACTTTCATGTTAAAAACAACTATGGCTTCCGAACGAGTTTTCAGATGGACACTCTTTGTACAACAATTTAACCTCCAGTTAGAACATTGCTCCGGGAAGAACAACTTGTTAGCCGACTGCCTGAGTCGAAACCCTAATTCTGAAGTCGCAGAGATACATCAGATAACGTTAATTCAGGAAGACCACGAATTCCTACGCAAACTTGGTTACCTTCGACAGGCACAGAAGCGGGACCCTAAGTTACGGCCTATCATTGACTGTCTCGAAGACAAACTTACCCCAAACGAGCCAGGATTTCGGAAAATAAAGAGACAAGCTAGAAATTTCCGTTATATCAATGGAACCTTGTATAAGTTCATTGACTCTGCTAGGACGAAACTACGAGCTGTTATACCGCCGAAGCTACGGGAACTTCTTACTTGGCACGTCCATCGAATTACAGGTCATGGCGGAGTAGATAAGACTGTTGCCACGATATTAGAATCATTCACATGGGAAGGATTGAGAACCTTTGTAAATGATGTCGTCAGGACATGTGACACTTGTCAGAGAGTCAAACCAAGCTCTCATTTATTACAGCAAAGTCCCATTCCTATTTTGCCATCTGCTCCGAAAGAACTCTACGCAATGGACTTGTTCGGTCAGATTCCAACTTCTAAGCGAGGGAACCGTCATGTGGTTGTGACCATCGATGTGTTTTCCAAGTACGTGACGTTATATCCAATCCAGAAGGCCACTACTAAAGCCGTTCTGTGGAGAATCACCCGGAATATAATTCCTCACATGGGAAAGCCTCAGGCTATTCTAACAGACCACGGACCACAATTCACCTCGGCCGAATTTAAACAAGCCATGACCCAACTGGGCATCAAACATGTACTAAATTCCGTGAGACATCCGTCTAGTAATCCAGCGGAACGTGTAATGCAAGAGCTGGCCAAGTTCTGTAGAATATTCTGCGGGAATGCTCATTGGAAATGGGTAGATGTACTTCCGATTATTATGGAATGTTCTAATGGCACTATTCACGAAGCTACCTCCCAAATTCCATCAGTGCTTCATTTTAATAATTACCCTGTGAGATCTTGGGATCACATCATTCAGTGTCCTGGAACCATAAGACCTACTCCCCAGGAAAACATTGAGAAGGCAACGGAATCACTGAGACGCCACGCTGAGAGACGAAACCGAAGAGTTCAAGGGAGGAGATTTCACCGACCTCTCCGATTAAACGAATACGTATTATTGAGGAGACCAGCTGTGTCCGAGCCTACGAGCAAATTTTATGCTAAATTTGCACCCTTGTTTGTGGGACCCTACAAGATCATTAAAGTCTTTGGCAACAACTCCTATAAAATACAAAGTTTGGATAAATCTTACGAAGCTGTCCACAATGCCGCTAATTTAAGACTCTACCGAACACCTACACCACTAGCTGACACCGTGTAACCATCTGTTAAAAGGGAAAAATAAGTTACTGAAGAGGGAAATAAAACTTGAGAAACACCCTGTATGGAGAGACTAGGCTACTGGATGCCAGGAGCGGAACGAAGAACTCCGAGTCTCACACCTATCGCGAGCTCAACTAAGTTATTACCAGGTGATTCAACAACCAATTTTCCGGAACAATAGTAATGGACACTGTTATGTAATAATTTCATCTACAAACGAAATTATAATCCAACCAAGGGAGAGATGTCCCCGTGAAAATTGGCGATCTTACGAATATTTTAACAAGTGGAAAGCAAAAATTTTATTGTCTGCTTGAAGCTACAACACACCACTTGGGAACTTGTGGCGAGCCGTGAACGAGTTTTTTTTTGTCGTTCAGAGGGGTGCGATACGTCACCAGCAAGACTGTGTCAAGGTTATAGCTAACCACGTGACTGCCTTCGCACGCGCGACTCAGCCTGTTTCTAGAATAGTCTGCGCAAATTAAAGATGATCATCAGCCAATTACCGTACTCGCTGAAGAACACACCTCCCTGGGCTAATTAGATATAAAAGGCCTTGCTTCGAGTGAATCGCTCTCTTAATGCTTAATGCTCTTCTCTTTACGCTCTTCTTAATGCTTGTTCGCTGCGTGAGACATCACATTACCGGACCACGTGGAAGGAGAAATTTCAAGACAAGTCGACGCCCGTTCTACCAGAATTTAGTCTGATAATTAGTGAATTCTGTGGAATAAAAACACCTAGGAGCCAAGTTAAGTGTGACAGTGTAGACGAGCTGTTTATATTCTGCGTGTGCTTGTGCAAAATACTTAATTTTGTCATCTCAGTTACAGCTTGTGACCAGCAATCAACGAAGACGTCTTGGAATTGAAGATCTCAAGATGAAGAATTCTGCAATTACCAACATCATTTCATCGAGGGACATCCATCGCAGAGCCTCCATGGAGCTGTAAAAATGTAAGGCGTCTCTGGTAATTGGAAGAAGACTGGCCGGAGTATGCTGAAATAACTGACTGTCGACGGGAATCGAACTCTACAAAAACTTGAGTACCTTTTTAATTTAATTTATCTGTCCTATCTTTTGTACAACTAGAGGTCTTTCTTCTTAAGTCGTAGATCTATCAGTTTGCTGTAGTTAGAAATATTTCATTTTCCTACTTCTTAAGGTGTCATGGTAGACTAGGTACGTGTGAATGAAATTTTGGAATCTATTAGAGTAGACATGTAGGTTGTCTTTGACTGACTTCCCATGCTTAAGGAGCTTAAGTTTAATAATCACTGACCACACGATAAATCTACTTTATTTGTAATATTGAAAGTTACCGGACGGAAAATTTGCGTGTACATTTTGAGTGAATAGGGTCGAACCTAGTGTCTTTTAAAATCACTTGTTGTTTTTATGATGAAGTCATCTAATTTTACGACATTCCAGGAGAATCAGTAGATGTAATAATCACTTAAATAATAATAATATTGATTAAAGATCGGGTAAAACAGAAGTAAACGCTCGTGAGCCATAAAACTACTGTAGAATTCCTAAATGTGAGATAGAATGTGCTCTGTTTATGAAGGGTCTGGAATATGGCCTATCCTGAGGGATATTCGTTGCATAATTGAGTAAATGATGAATTAGTGGTGATATTGATTTATTCTTGTGTATTTGGAGCGCAAGATAGATTATAATTAGTGGAGCACGTGTTTGTGAGTGTATTTCACAGGTAGGAAGTAAAAATAATGCGAGTAAGGCTCACGCTTGCGGTAAATTCAACCTGTAGCCCACATGATGGTAGTGCTTATGGATTTTACTAGAATCTTCTATTATAATCTCATGAATTAGATGAACTTGCGCTGATATGTGAAATGTATTTCTATCAAGTGATACCCATGACTTCGATCACTAGCCACCATTAATGTAAGAGAATTTCTGTGCACGGATTATTTTTGCGAGACATTACGCGTCCCGACCATCGATAAAAATCATAACTAAAATTGCTAAGTCAGGATTCATTGTAAATAGTGTACATAAAACGTGTTTCCCTAGTGTGAATGTGTGTGTAAATGTGTATATTTCTCTTGTGCCATGTTTATTTCATTTAATTCTGATCTGGTCGCGCACTCGCCGTGACGCGGATCACATTCATCGTTGTGTGTTGCCTTAAGAAATAATTTCATGCCCTTAAGGGAAAGTTTAATTAAATTAAGTCAAGGAAGACTAGGAAGGAATTTAATTTTTTTTGTTGCGAGATTTAAAAGGAAAGATCATCTCGTTACTTCGTAAAGGCACTCGATTTGTAACAAAATTTATTTAACTAGCTCACACGTTGGTAATGTAAATTTCTAAAAATCTGAAATACTTTAAGATTAATCTGAATAGAAATGAAATGCAAAGATTAAAGGTAGAAATTTGTCAGCCACATGATTGCTTTGAAACATTGTGAAAATAAGTCATTAATAATTAATCAAAAATCATTACTCTGAAATATTAATGATGAATATTAGATAAATGATGCGGTAGAGAATTAGTAAGAACACGATCGTGTTACAATGAAACAGGTTAACTGTATGACAAAATAATGATAATAATAATAATAATAATCGAGATAATAATTAATTAATTTTGAGGATTTTGGAAACAGTTTTTCTTTGCTACTAAAGTTCACGTTAGCGTCATTAACCATTATTAAATATTGTAAATGACTAATTCAGCTGTGTACATCGTAAAGACCACGTGTTGAGGCAACTTTAAATTGGTGAAACTTTGAACACATGTTTATTTAGTTCTTTCAGTCAAATGTTTGGTTTAAAAAGGCAAGTGGCCTAATTACTTCTTTGGTTTCATTTACAGCACAGTAGAGCTGGAGATATGAACACAAGTCACTCTAAATCGAGGAAGAAACCCGATATTATGAAAGCTCTGTTATGTAAAAAGGAAATATTAGCAAGAATATTTTGTTGTTTAATTGCTTATGTGAATAAATGTCAGAGTGTTGTTTTAATATTTCTTTTTATCCTGCTTGGTCATCAATCCTTACAACCCTTAAATGCCTCTAGGAAGTGATAGCCAACGATCGAACGGTCCACCTTGGGACTCATCGCTCGATGGCTGGGCTTAGCTCGGGAAAAATGGGGGCACATGATAATCGAAGATAGCCTTTCAAGATGGCAGCTCTTAAACGACTGGAATATTTAAAGAAAAAATCACAGCGACGAAGAATATGACCAAGATTATGCAATACGATGATACTGGTACTGAAACATATTTTAAGTTATCTAAGCTTCGACACTGTCAACTCTGAAATGGCGTATGGCTTTTAGTGCCGGGAGTGTCCAAGGACATGTTCGGCTCACCAGGTGCAGGTCTTTTGATTTGACGTCCGTAGGCGACCTGCGCGTCGTGATGAGGATGAAATGATTATGAAGACGACAAATACACCCAGTCTCCGTGCCAGCGAAATTAACCAACGATGGTTAAAATTCCCGACCCTGCCAGGAATCGGACTCGGGACCCCTGTGACCAAAAGCCAGCGCGCTAACCTTTTAGCCATGGAGCCGGACAACTCTTACCCATGATCAAACATAACGTGGATTTCCCAACACACAGGTAGACCTAAGATGAATTCTCGATAATGTCTTGTACGGTACACGATTGGGTATGATTTATTAATGAAGAACTAAGAAATCTTACCTTATTTGTTAATCGAAATATACAATTTGTAGCCTATAAGTGTTTTACTTATTCTTTATGATAAGGTCTTCTGCCACCAAATTTTATAATATTTCCTTCTCTTCGAACGTCATATTAGGCTTTTTCTACCGGACGAGTTGGCCGTGCGGTTAGGGGCACGCGGCTGTGAGCTTGCATCCGGGAGATAGTGGGTTCGAATTCCACTGTCGGCAGCCCTTAAGATGGTTTTTCGTTTTTTCCCATTTTCACACCAGGCAAATGCTGGGGCTATACTTTAATTAAGGCCAAGGCTGCTTCCTTCCAACTCCTAGGCCTTTCCTATCCCATCGTCGCCATAAGACCTATCTGTGTGGGTTCGACGTAAAGCCAGTAGGAAAAAAGTCGGTTTCTTTTCTTTGTTTCTGGTCAGTAGACGACATAATGTATCATCAATTACTTAATTATTTGCTGGCGGGACTTAGTGTTTACAGTGCACCATGTCTTTTGGTATGGGCTAGAGCAATTTTGTTACTTTCATTGATCTGTCTCAGCTTTATCCTTGGCTTTGACAAAATGAAAGTGACTGAGGTATGAGTGATGCTAGTAATGCCATTCCTTCTGCAGCCAGTCCCTGCTATGAATGGTGTGAAAATATTGCTCATAGGGTCAGTTGGTGCATGCATTTCGGTGGGCTTGGCAAACTGATGTGTAATAGCAACTTGTGGCTCGGTGAGGAAAGCAACGGGAAACTACCTCACTCCTCATTTCCCTAGTACGCCTCTTCAGTGATGCCTAGGCCATCTGTGACAGCTGATGGCAGAACTGTTGAGGATCCAACCAGCCTTCGGGCTGAGGACTAAACATACGTACAACATTTGCTAACACCGAACCTAATTAAAATTGTATTTACATTTCGATAATGGTGATAGCACGTAGTGATTTGTTTTCATGCGCCAATATGAAAAATATAAGGTTGAAATTCAGATCTAAAGAAAAATTTACAGTAGTTTTGGTAAACCGAGATAATAAATTCTGTGTTGAATACAGAAGTGAACGTTAAATAATAAGATAACGAGATAATGACATCCGACGGGTCTAAGGGGTAAAAAGTAAGGGAAGTAAAACTCGAAAAATGCCCATGTTTCGGAGCGATAGTTTCAAAATGCAAGGCGCAGTTTCTTTCCAATACGATGTTTCACAACATCAGAACGCGACACATGTCCACCACGAATGCGCAGTACAACGAGCAGGCTCTTCGTTTCATAAGCACGTGATCTTTGGATCGAATCTTTTCCACATAGTAATTGATTGTTGCTACTTTTCAACGTTTAACAACAAGGCACTCCCATTTTCAATAACATACGATTTCCTACATTGAACCAGATGAAATATAACAGGAGATATTGCACAATGGGGGAGGTTTTATTAGCAGTTAAGCTGCAGCGTCGTTAGATTCGTTTAGGTCTCGTGCCCTTGTTGGCAATAGATAACAGCGATTGCCTTCAGTTACGTATGAACTCCGTTTATCATGACGTTATGGTAAATAGTATGTGGCAGTTGTTAAATATGGCATACATATCTCACTTTGCCTGCTGCCATTTCTTGATGGATACAGTACTTTTGTATCCATCTCTTGGCACAGGCCAGAGTAAAGTGTAGCTTTCACCGAAGTCCCAGTCTCATCCATGGCTGTGACAATATGGAAGCTGGTGGGGTATGGATGGTGCTGAGTATTGACATTCAGAGCACGACTAGTGCATCTGAGTGTTATGAAAGGTGTTACTCATAGGGTTAGTCGTGCTGCAATAACACTTTCTGACCCAGTGAGGAAAGCAATGGCAAACTACCTCACTCCTCGTCTTGCCTAGTACGCCTCATTTTGGTGCTGCCATTGGTTTTTGCGGTTTCCTTATAACAGCATAACTTTTGGTGGTGCTATTTGAGGATCCAACCAGCCTCCGGGCTAATGACCTAACAGACAGACATCTCAGTTGCGTGCGCCATAAGGCGTGGTGACAAAGACTCGGCAAGTTGTAATTGCTGAAGCGTACCCGACCTTCTCCTATTAATGCTAGGCATTAGAGCAGTGAAGTGAAACAATGAATGGCAGTGCATGCCATTATGGTACTTAGTCCACTGTGCAAATCAACGTGTTTTACTAACGAGGATTTTACGTCATTTGTTCATTTTCGTTAGTAGAAGTGGAACGTTTTACATTTTAGATAAGTCAACCAGTCAGTTGTATTATTATAGCTGGAAACTTGCGGAATTAACTCATAAAACTGGAGGCGTTGAAAAAAGTTTACCTACTGAGCTCGATAGCTGCAGTCGCTTAAGTGCGGCCAGTATCCAGTAATCGGGAGATGGTGGGTTCGAACCCCACTATCGGCAGCCCTGAAGATGGTTTTTCGTGGTTTCCCATTTTCACACTAGACAAATGCTGGGGCTGTACCTTAATTAAGGCCACGGCCGCTTCCTTCCCATTCCTAGGCCTTTCCTATCCCATCGACGCCATAAGACCTATCTGTGATGGTGCGACGTAAAGCGATTAGCAAACAAAAAAAAAGCGGTTACCGAAAATGTCTTCACCAGAAACGTAATTCAGTTCTGGAGACCGTAGAAGAAAACAAAAGTATTTTATCTGGAAAATAGTGTATTTTAAACCATAAAATACACAGGGTATTTGCAGCTCAATGAAAAATGGTCATGACAGGGACGAAGCAAGCTTGAAGGGACAAAAATCAGATAACACACTCTGATCATTCTTACGCTTTTAACGTTTTAACCGCGGGTAGAAGATAGTTTAAAAACAATTTTAACATGACATTCATATAGCCCATTATTATTATTATTATTATTATTATTATTATTATTATTATTATTATTATTATTATTATTACAGCCGGGCTGAATGGCTCCGACTATTCAGGCGCTGGCCTTCCGACCCCAACTTGGCAGGTTCGATCCTGGCTCTGTCCCGTGGTATTTGAAGGTGCTCAAATACGTCAGCCTCGTGTCGGTAGACTTACTGGCACGTAAAAGGACTCCTGCGGAACTAAATTCCGCCACCTCGGCGTCTCCTTAAACCCTGAAAGTAGATAATGGGACGTGAAAACATGTATTATTATTATTATTATTATTATTATTATTATTATTATTATTATTATTATTATTATTATTATTGTTATTATTATTATTATTATTATTCATTCATTCCTCGATACGGCCATCTGTGGGCCACGTTTACACAATTTACCTGCCCTTCTGGAAGTGAGAAGCGGCAAGTTTTAGCATTTCCTAGGGGTGGCACTGTACCAAAAATCGGCCCTGCTTATCTCATGTGCTACCAACAAGCAAGGAAAGGGGACTATTGTTGACCGGCTATTATGTGTGCTACAGCGTTCTGGGTGGTGCCAAAGCAAAATAGCCACGCCATAGTTCCGACCGCTTATAGTGCGTTACTCTTAATAAATTAGATGTAATAAATTAACTGTTTTATACCGTCTGTGTGTGCGGCATACAACTGCACAAAGCGTAGAAAAATACAAATTACCTATCATATTTCAAATATTATTTTTAGTAATATTGATAGCTACAGATTTTTTGCTGATTAGCAGTTATGTGACCTGTCCTTGTAAAAAAAAAAAAAAACAGCAGTAGTCTTAATTTTCTGTTTTGTAGGTTCCCCTTGAAAAATAAGAACTGACGAAACAGTGAAACGTGAAATACGGTATCCTGCCACGATGAGTGGCTCAGATGGTAGAGTGCTGAGCTGCTATAGCCCAAGTTGGCAGGTTCGATCCTGATTCATTCCAGTGGTAATCGAAGGTGCTCAGATACGTCAGCCTTGTGCCAGTAGATTTACTGTTCCGTTAGAGAACGATTTGTCGGGTTCACGGCATTTGGAAGATAAATATACAATGCACAAATGCTTGCTGTCCAGCGCCATACCTACAATGTTTTGAAATATCTGGTCTCATCACCTCTGCCAACAATACGGAGGAATATGCGAGCTTTCGTTTCTGCATCACCACTACCACCAAGCGAGTTGGCTACGTGGTTCGAGGTGTGTAGTTGTTGGCTTACATTCGGGAGATAGTGTGCTCGAGTTTAGGTGTCGAAAACCCTGAAAGATAGTTCTACGTGGTTTCTAATTTTCACATCAGGCAAATGCTGGGGCTGCTGTTCCTTAATTCAGGCCACAGTCATGGCCACTTCTTCCACAGTTCTACTTTTACTTATCCGGCGCTACAGTCCTTGAATGACCTGGGCTTTGTCGATCACTTGCCTCCTCCAGTCATCTCTCGAAGCGGCCAGCCTTCTCCAGTTCCGTATTCCTAGTCCCCTCAAGTCCGCCTCTAAATCATCCAGCCATCGTAATCTTGGTCGTCCCACTGAGCGGCTTCCCTCGGGCTCGCTGACTAACACCTTCCTTGGCACTCGCTGTTCCTCCATTCGCTGCACATGTCCCAACCACCGTAATCTTCTAATCTTTATATCTGTAGTTATTGACGACCTCGGCCTTTACCATCTTAGCCATTACATGGATATCAGTCGGTCTGACAAGTCAAATAGAAAGAATTGCCATTACCAGAATGTTCACCCCGAGATATGAAATTTAATTATTCAGATAAATATTGGATTTAACATAATTTACCCAAATAGGACTGTCCTGTTTTAAAATAATTAATTTAGTCGGTTTGCCCTACAACTTCTTCTTCTGTTTATTATTATTATTATTATTATTATTATTATTATTATTATTATTATTATTATTATTATTATTATTATTATTATTATTATTATTATTGTCGTATAGGCCAACTTTGGATCACGTAATTTCAACTGGCTACTTCTGACTTTGATGTCTGGTCAATACTTCCACATGCGTTCTGGATGTCGTCCTTCCCTTTCCTGCGTCCACGCCTTTCCACTTTTTAAATTTGGCTTGTCTCGAAAACACTGGAACGCGTGAAGTTTCATATTAATTGGGACAAGCTCGTGGATGTAATCATGTGTGATTACCACTTCTTCAAGGTCTCTATCCACCTCAATGAAACAAGCCCCTTTGGCTTTCTTCTGCTGAAAGAAGGTAATGATGCTGTGGTCAGTCTTGTTTCGTGCAAGATCATTCTTCTCTTCCGGATGGTATCGTTAATCTTCTCTAAGTGATTGTATAGTTCGTCATTATTATTATTATTATTTTATTATTATTATTATTATTATTATTATTATTATTATTATTATTATTATTATTATTATTATTATTATTATTATTATTATTATTGTCCGAATTTGGCCGAATGATCATCGTGCTGCTCTTCGATTCAGAGGGCTCCGGGTTCGACTGAGTCGGTGATTTTACTACGTAGTTCATAGTTAATTTTTCTGGTTCGGAGACTGGGTGTTTGTGCTTTTCTCAATAACCGCCTTCATCTACACACAACACATCACGCTACAAACTACCGCAGAAACTCGCAATAATTAATACATTCCTCCACTACGAGTTGGCGTCACGAAGGGTATCCGGCCGTAAATCTGGTCGAAACCATACTAAGTGCTGAACCCAAGTGCCTAGACGAACTATTATTATTGATTTTCAGGCTCCATGACTAATTAGTTAAACGGAGGCCTTTCTTCCAGGTTCGATTCCCGAACGGTTTAGGGATTTTAACCTCAATTGGTTAATTCATCTAGATCGGGGACTAGGGGTTTTGTGCCGTCTTCAGCAACAAGTATCATCCTATAGATAGGGCTATATCCTCACAGGCGAGCAGGACGACCAAGGACGTCAGCTCGTAAGACCTGCACTAGGCCTCTCCTGAGGCTGAATGTAAAAGACGCACTAAACGCGTACTTGTTGGAGTGTGTCTCATCCACAACTGACTATAGCAACCCAGTTTATGTTTAAAAGGAATTATTATTATTATTATTATTATTATTATTATTATTATTATTATTATTATTATTATTATTATTATTATTATTATCGTTCAAGGAATATGAGCAATTTCCACCATGGTACTGTATTGTTCTTGTCTGTCTGTCTGTCTGTCTGTCTGTCTGTCTGTCTGTCTGTCTGTCTGTCTGTCTGTCTGTCTGTCTGTCTGTCTGTCTGTCTGTCTGTCTGTCTGTCTGTCTGTTAGGTCATCAGCCCAGAGGCTGGTTGGATCCTCAAATAGCACCACCAAAAGTTATGCGGTTATAAGGAAACCGCAAAAACCAATGCCAGCACCAGAGTGAGGCGTACTAGGCAAGACGAGGAGTGAGGTAGTTTGCCATTGCTTTCCTCACTGAGTCAGAAAGTGCTATTGCAGCACGACTGACCCTATGAGCAACACCTTTCATAACACTCAGATGCACTAGTCGTGCTCTGAATGTCATTACTCAGCACCACCCATACCCCAGCAGCTTCCATATTGTCACAGCCATGGATGAGACTGGGACTTCGGTGGAAGCTACACTTTATTCTGGCCTGTGCTAAGAGATGGATACAAAAGTACTGTATCCATCAAGAAATGGCAGCAGGCAAGTATTGTTCTTATTACTTCAAATATATTATGGATTATACGACTGCGTTCTTACGCTGAGTCCAAAATTTGAGGCCCCCCAGCGTGCCCCCTTCAGGGAATTTTGAGAATTTTCGATTTTTCTAGGGATCCTGGGGTCATCAGCTTCTCTCATACCAAGTTTCAAATTGCTGAGATTTCTGGAAGTGCCTCATTAATTCACGTCCTTTTTTCATTTTTAAATATTTATATATACATTGCTATATATATATCGATTATTTTATTATGGGCTAATCCAGTACATTGTGTTATTGCATCAATTTCAAGTGATATGAATCACTAGTCAACATGATTTTGCAGTAAAATATAAACTACGGTACGTTTCTTTTATGGAAATCGATGCCCTGAGTCCGAAAATGATGACCTTTTCTTATTCGTATCACGTCTAGTTTTGACGCAATTCGCTTTTGTAGTACATGTATTCGTAAAATGTTACAAGAGATGTTCTCATGCAATTCACTTTCAAATAATAGTATATTATGCACCAATGGAGGGAAATGTGTGATTATTCCCGTGTGTGAAAATGGCAGAACGAGACATAAGTGAAAGCAAACATATCTGCGTTCTGTTTTCTAGGAATTTAGATACGCAATATTAAGAGCGCGAGGGAAGTTGGATATCAGATATGACAAAGTGGAGTTACTATCTCAGACCATTTGTATAAATAGAATTGTTTTAAACCCCAATCCTTATACGGGGTCTAGGGCTGTCATTTCTCTTAACGATACACTAGGTTGTTATAGTCAGTTGTGGATGAGACTTGTCCCAACAAGTAAGCTTTTAGAGCGTCTTTTACATTCAGTTGTATCCGTGCGTTTGTGCATTAATGTGAATATAGAAAATGTGTTTCAAGCGATCATTATTCATACTTTTGTATTAGTATTTTAAGACCAAAATGGCTAGTGTATCAGGGATCCACAGAAGGGAGTGCAAGCAACGGCCTCGAAAGTTTTCCTAAATTTGTGGAATTTATGTGTTCGATTCCAAAGTACGTCGAATAGACTATTCTTTAGGGAAATTTTATATTTTTGCAGGCAATGCGTGTGTCAAGGGACTTCGCTACTGATATGAGGGTAAACAAAACGCAGTGCCATACGCCATACCCATGCAATGGCGAGAGCAAAACTATCATTATGACGACTGTTATTTTTATATGACCAATGTCTTCGGTTACAATAAGAAAAACAAAAACAAAATTACATATCCAAACCTCTCGTCAGCTATTCGGCCCGTTACTCATGGACCTGACGTACCAGGACCTACTCCATCTGGTAACATGAGTGATGAAACTGAAAGCAGTTCCTTGCAATCGGCTGCTGAAAAAATGGACTTCGATCTACATCGATATGGCATACCAACAAACGAATGTACACAAATTGAACTGAATGATTTGACAAGCGATTTAAAATTAACCAAAGAAAAAAGTGAATTACTTGGCCCAAGAGTACGCGAAAAGAATATGTTGGCATCCGGGATTACATTTTCCTGGCACAGAAATCGTTAGAAAGAATTTCGAAAATATTACACACAAGAAGATCAAATTGTATTTTGTATCTTCTGCATCAATTGGGGGAGAAAGAGCATGACCCTAAAAACTGGCGCCTTTTTATTGACCTTTCCAAAAGAAGTCTTAATGCTGTTTGGTTCACAACAGCAACGTTCTGGCTTCCATACCACTTGCACACTCAACAAAGCTGTCCGAAACTTTCGAGACATTAATGTTGGTGGCAAATTTGCAGTGATTTGAAGGTCATTGGATTGCTGCTGGGACAAAGAAACAGGCTACACAAACGTTCCCTGTTTCCTATGCGATTGAGATAGCAGGACACGGAATAAATAATGTGATACTGTACATTGACCTAAAGAGGAACAAACTCAACAAAGATCCAAAAATGTCTTGAATGTAAGTATTGTTGACCATGATAAAAATTTACTTCCACACTTGCGCATCAAACTGGGAACAGTGAAATAGTAGCCTATGTTAAGGCATATGCTTCAAATATTTATGCACAAAATTTTCCACATTATCATATGCAACAATTAAAGAAAGAGTATTTGATGGACCACACATTCGTAAACTGATGATGGACAAACGTTTCACAGACACGATGACCAAAATTGAGGAAGATGCATGGACGCATTCAAAGAAGTAGTGACAAAATTCCTTGGCAACATCAAAAATCATCCATACAAAGAAATTGTAAGAAACATGTTCGACAAATTTAACGAACTTGATTTTAATATGAGCCTAAAGCTTCATTTCTTAGCGTCACATCTGGATTATTTCCCTTCACATTTGGGAGCTGTAAGTGAAGAGCAAGGTGAAGGATTCCACTAGGAACTCAAAGATTCAGAATTGCGCTTCCAGGGACGTTGGGATGTAAATATGATGGCCGATTACTGTTGGTCGATTGCACGTGAAGGCCCTTCCAGAGACCACTCACGAACTTTAAAATACACAAATTCTACGGTAAACGGAAAAATACGACTGAATAAATGTCAGTAAGCTTTCAATTTATATATAATTTACTTCGCTTGCTAACTTCTTCAATTCGTTTGTTCTATCTCTCTACTCTGCATGCGTAATTCAATCAACACTACGCATAGAAAATGTTAAGTAACGACAAAATAACGTTTTGTACAATTACCATTTAACCAGACGTGATACGGCAAAACAATATTTATTTTTAAATTCAGCGTGACGAACTTAATAAAACCCACCTACTTGAGTTTGTATCGCACAATAAAGTTTATCTTTGTAGGCAAGTGTGATGTATGTATGTTGTAAATTTTTTTCAAGGTTTTCTCTTCTATTATTTTCATTCTCTGCAAGTACTGCTAAGCAAAATGTATTTAATGGCAGTGTATTGTGATTTATTTTACAATTACTGGAAACATTTTGATTTCCCTTCTTTGTACAATATGTATAAAGGGCTTGTATTCGAAATCCCTTTTAAAAGGGCATTAATATCGAGTAAGTGGCTGAGCAGTTTGGGTCACGTAGCTATCAGTTTGCATTCGGGAGATAGTGGGTTCGAACCGCACTGTCAGCAGCCCTGAAGATGGTTTTCCGTTGTTTTCCATTTTCACACCATATAAATACTGGGGCTGAACCTTAATTAAGCTCACAGTCGCTTCCTTCCCACTCCTAGCCCTCTCCTATCCCATCGTCGCCATTAGACCTATCTATGTCGGTGTGACGTAAAGCAGATGGTAAAATAAAACAAAAAGCTCAGCAAGCACGTTTGAGTGCTTAACTAATTAAGAAAAATATGTAACGGACTCTATTCCTGAAGCCTGTGTACTAGCTTCATCACCTCGCCCACTTGTTTTGGTCGCTTAAAATATGGCAGAGACTGCGTTCAAGTGGATTCAAATATGGCCGAGCAAAAGCCATTCTAGAGAATTATTTCTAGGTTGTTGTGTGCTTCCATCTAATTTATTTATATCGTGTCAGAAGCACACATAATTTTAAAATTAAATATAAGGAAAAAACATAAAATAATATAAATACTTCAATAACGAAGAGCCACGTTAAACTATGTGAGCCCAAAATCTTGCAACATCAAGTGCATTTGGCTTTGCTTTAAGCAGGTCTTCTGTTGTGCAGCTGAATGGGCATGAACTACATTGCAGCAAATGGACTGTGGTCTGCTCTTCTCCACATACACACAAGGTACTGTCCACTTCGAAACCCCATTTCTTCTGGTTTGCCCTGCACCGCGTAACACCAGAGCGCAGTCTATTCAGTGCTCTCCAATTCACCCAATCTGTGACATGGCCAGGAGGGAGTTCCTCTTTTGGGGTCATCCATTGATTGATCCTCGTATGTTGACTCCTGACGCGCCATTCTTGAATTCTTGCTTGCTGCGCTGTTCCTGCAAGTGTTTCGGTTACTCTCAAGAAGCTTTTCCTAGACTTAAGCCGCTGGCGTGGTGGCTCATATCCAAACAAAGGGTGGGCTTCCGATGTCAACATCTTTCTCTTTTCTTTCTTGGCTGCCACTTCACGGCGGATATCGGGAGGTGCTATCCCTGCAAGGCAATACACTTTTTCCAAAGGTGTAGGTCTCAAACATCCAGTAATAATGCGGCAGGTTTCGTTGAGTGCTACATCAACTGCTTTGGCATTGCAAGATTTGTACCACACCGGGCATGCGTATTCAGCTGCGGAATAGCAGAGCGAAAGGGCAGATGTCCTCACTGTTTCTGGTTGTGCTCCCCAAGATGTTCCAGTTAGCTTCCGCACAATATTGTTTCTAGCAGCCACTTTCTGCTTAATGTTCAAACAATGTTTTATGTAGGTTAAGGCACGATCCAGAGTGACTCCGAGGTACTTCGGGGTAGGATTGTGTTGTAATGCTATGCCTTGCCAAGTGATCTTCAGTTACTATCAGTCGTTCCTTTCCTACATTTTGCCAGCGTAACTTGTCCTTCGAACGCAGATGGTTACTTTCGAGGTGCACCAAGAGTTTAAACGTTAATCAATCTCTTAGACAACTAACAATCGTATTTTTCGCTTCGGGTTACATTGGCCATATGGAGATAATGCTATCAATAAACTGCTACGGATGGAATTAATCACGAGGATTTTTCTCTCAGGAATTCAGAGCTGCTAGTATCAATCGTTTTCGGAGTACAGAGAGAAAAAGTAATCAATCTTGTAGTGATAGATAGGCCAACTAAGGACCTCCATGTTGTAATTGAATACCAAACCATATGGAAATTACATTTAATGTCATATATCTCTCCTTTTTAGGTGGGATTCGAATCACGGCCACCTTCGTGAGAACCAAATGACTATACCAATTGGCTGATCACGTCCTCAGGCGTAGAGAATTCTGCCTCTCTTTCAACAAACATTCTTGGACTGTAAAATAGTACAAAGCAACCAGAGTCATCCCCGTCCAGGCCATGAAGGCCCTTGGAGGAGTGGAAGGTAAAGGCTTCATTATCCGTAACCTCAGCACTTGCTGGGGCAAAGTGGTTAGCTCTATGTCCAGCCACCTCTGTCCCCAGGAATTAACCTGGTACTCATTTTTTATGTAGGTTGAGTGCACCTCAGTGTAATTCGCGCCTCCAGATGTGAAAATATCGTTTTTAATTTCTTTTGACTTCGTAGAATAACTTGTAGCATGCTCATTAATTTATTATCAACCACCTATTCAATACATTATCACTTGCATTCGTAGAATGATCCAATCAAAAATTCTGAAGAAGTACTAAAATCCAAACCAAATCCCATGGTGCAATAACTCAGAAGAGCCATGGCCTATCAAGCGATCAATGCTCAGCCGAAAGCCTGCAGATTACGAGGTGTCATGTGGTCGGCGCGACAAATTCTCTCGGCCGTTATCCTTGGTTTTCTAGACCAGGGCCGCCATCTCACTGTCAGATAGCTCCTCAATTGTAATAATTGTCATCGTTCTTCCACTCAGACCAACTTCCCTTTCTGAATGTGTCCCCACACTGTATTGTATAAAGCATGTTCATTCAGAATTAATATCTGAATTATTATATTATACAAGGAACTTCATAGAAAAATAAACAAGTGAAATCGTATCTTAATTACTATCCGTTGTACGAAAAATAGACCTAAATTGGATTTTTTACTGTTTTTCCTAAAGCTTCCTCACCTTATCTAGAGACCAAAACTACAAAGAATATCAGGAAGTTCTCGAACGTGCTAAGAAAACGAGGCAGTTCGCCACTCTTGTAAATCCCTTAATTTAAATGACTTTTTTTCTTAAATGAGTTAAGTGATAGCGGTAATATTCTGCGCTCTAGTGATGGGTGGTATAACTACAAATAGCATACTTAATATGAGTGTTGAAGATGTTTAAATGCCTTTTTCTCTGAATGACCAAAATGCTACTTATACCGTTATGGTTTTCATCCATTCAAATAACAATTAATGTTAAGTTCGTGAACATTTCCGCTACTAGTAATGCATCACTTTAATCGTTCACCTCAGCAGTGTAATGGCTAGCGTTATTATCTGGTGTCTTCAAAGGCCCAGGTATGATTTCCGGGCCTGTCAGACATTTAAGAGATTGCCGTGGCGGACCACTGTTGAAATTTCTTCGATCCTCAGGAAAGCACGTTTCATTGAGTTCATGAGCACTGTTGGTTCAGGAAGTAACTTTGAAGTGAATTAACCATGCGAACATTATCATGTTGTGAAACACTGGAGATAATAATTGGTTGTGAACAAGTGAACAAATTTTCACTTCATCTTCCCTTTTACTAATCTGTCGTTCTTCTTGTAATAAAATATCGGCTCTTTTGTACATTGCTTATAAGGAGCCTTTATTGTCTGGAAACGTATCAATCGCGTGATTGACAGAAAGGAATCCACCTGGGTTGGATTATTTTAAATCGACTTGTACGTTTGCTATTCAAGGTAATGAATTCTCATTGAAAAGAATAGGATTATTTTGTCCTCCCCAAGAATGAACAATAAAAATGAATTTATATTCTCCAGCGTATGTTTTCTAAAGATAAAATAAAAATTTGCATATTTTTGTTGAATCTCAACTTCAACTTCCTGTCCGGTAAATATTAGTGTGACGTTAAACTGATTGGAGAAGAACTTTATGATCAGCTTTGTTTCTGCGACTAACAGTAACATGGTTGACAGAAGAAGAAAACCAAGCAAGCGGCCACGTAATTTGGGTCACGTAGCTATTAGCTTGCATTCGGAAGATAGTGGGTTCGAACCCTACTGTCGTCATCCCTCAAGATGGTTTTCCGTGGTTTCCCATTTTCACACCAGGAAATTGCTGGGGATGTACCTTAATTGAGGCCACGGCCGCTTCCTTCCCACTCCTTGTCATTTCCTATCACACCGTCGCCATACTCTGTGTCAGTGGGACGTAAAACAAATTGTATTGTATTATTATTGGGCATCACTGGGGCAAAAAGTGCAAAATAAAAGAAGAAGAAAGAGGCAAGGTAAATTGAATCCCAGTGGAAACGAATAAAGGTAAACAGGATTTTATGAGGCGGCCGGTCGTGAAAATATGATGCCATCTGGATCTGAAAAGCATAAACTGATCAAGGAGGATTGACACAAACAAACCGATACAATACGGGACCAAGACACATTCAATACCTTTGAAAATGAGGATTTTGGATGTTAAAGAGCAATATTTGAAAGCAATATTGATCAAAAACGTTCGTTGTTCAGATATGCATGAGGGGGAGGAGGAGAAGGGAATAAGAATAAGAAGAAGGATATGGATAAAGAAATATTTACATTATTCACTTTCTTCACTTCGGTGCAAAGAATCGCTATCAAACCCTTGCAGATATTAGAGTATACTATACCCGGCTTAGTTTACTAATGCACGTGAACTTATTCATTGTTAACTAACAAGAACAAGTGACTATCTGTTTTCTCATTCATTTATTTTTTCCTAGAATCACTGCTGCATCCCTTGGCATTCCTGGTTCTTAGTTTAGTGCCAAAATTTACTCGAAATCTAAAACAATCGACTTTGCTCACCAACAGTGGAGCAAGAAAGAATAGGGAACGCAAACGCATTTCAAAGCAGAGTACAAGCAATAATTCCCTCGTTTCAATCACCCCCACTTAAGAACGTTCAGTTCCTCTCACGAGCATCATTTCTTAATCACTCTGTATGAGGTTGGTATTACTATCAAATAAATTTCGTCAAATTTGAAAAACTTCTATAAAATACATTAAAGTATCATCATCAGTCGTTACACTCATTACTGAGCGCCATGGCCCCATTAGATTGCAGGTTTTGTTATCTGCTTCTGTCCTTGACGACTTTCTGCATATCTCAGAGTACTCGAAGATGTAAGCCTGTGATCTGTTTCATCAGGCCTATCTAGGGTCGATTTTAATTACTGCAATCCCTCCCACCGCCGTTCTTAAACTCGATAAGACAAAACTGCAATTACGATTATTAATATATAATGAATAAAATGATACAGTAGAGTACCTATAAGGTCATATATCAGATATTAATACCATTAAGTAATAATTGATACGGAAATATCGTAGAACGCAGAGGTGTAAGAAAGTGCCGGAAAGAATGGACGGACAAGGAAAACCAGAGCATAAGTAGTTAAGGCAAAATTTGAAATTTTACTTATTTCCTCTTTCTTTTTTAATTTTAAATTTGATAGATAGAAAATCTGAACAAACAACAACAATCTAATAATGAGCCCGTCAGCTCCCTCAAAAACAATGACTTAAAGTCCAAAATCAGGTACAAAATTAGAGAGAATCATCAACGTGATAATATACAACGGGATGAGCATTGTAGTCCGGAAGGGGTACACTATTTATAAGAGCATGTTTGCTCCACTAACTTACATACCCTAGGAGTCTCAGCTCCAAAAGTTAATATAGTCCAGCCTCCCAGAGGCACAAGTTTCTTACAAGGTTATGCCTGACAAACTTCAAATAATGTATTTATAATCAATTCTGCTCAACAGTTTGTTACACATTCGTCTATAAACAATTACAAAATAAACAGCGGCAGTGAGTGCCCATTCTAAATGGCCTTAATGTAAAAAGAAAGGCTTTAACACGGTCGGCCATGAAAAAAAAAGGCTAGAACGCGAAACACTTGCACTCCTCTTAGAAAAAACTTTTAAAACCCTAAGTGGGCTTATGGCCCGAAGTTGCAGAGGCTAAGCCTATTCTACAGAGGGGCGACTTAACGTGAAATATTAAATTCCAAAAATATGTGAAGAATTTATAGGTTTAGAAAATTAGTCACCCTATACCAAGATGAAAGGGAATCAACAGAGGGTAATCACACTTTGTTCCCTTAGTTTATATGTTCCCAGCCGGGTTTTGAACAGAGCCCACAGACTTGCCGAAAATCTACATTTAAACCATGAAATGAAAACTTTACATGAATAAAGGAAGTTTGAAACCTTCCCCTCAAGCTATCTGCCCTGAGCTATCACATGTTAAGAAATTTCTGCCATTACCTTGAGTATTTAGGCCTTCCGAACGCCGACATGTAGCCCCTGCCTCCGAATAACACGCCGCTCTCACTAAACCGGAGCAATGAAGATGAACATACGGCCTTAAAGCACCCAGCTTTCATAGCATTTCGAAGGGAAGTTTCCAGAACTCTTTATAGATAGGCTGGGTGCCCGAAAACACCCCCAATTTCAGTTGGCTAGAGAAAATATTCCAAAAATTCCTGATTGGTTGGTAACTAAAGAAGAAGGAAGCTGTAGGAGCGTTGACAACTTCGACATAAGAACAAAACAATCTTCACAAACATAAGGTCTGCCACCTGTCACAATACAAATTTCTTAATAGATTAGGTAGTTCGACCCGCCAGGGGAGCAACAAAACCGATGATAGAGACATCTAGCGGTTGAAAATCCAAGTACCTTGTATAATATTAGTTCTAGTTCAGTTACATAGATGGCCATATAGAAGGCGCGTAGTTTAAGAGGACGGAGAAGGTGTACCACCGGTATATTAATAATAATATTAATAATAATAATAATAATAATAATAATAATAATAATAATAATAATAATAATAATAATAATAATAATAATTGTTACCGTGTTTTGGGTGGATTAGCAGAGGTGAAAGAAGGTGCCGGGGTGAATGGGTCTAACTTAAAATTGCATTAAAGGTTATATTTTCGAAAATAGTAAAACTTAACAATTTTTACATAGAATTTCAAAATTTAACAAATAACAACGAGTCAACAAATAACCGACTATCAGGTACAAGACCAGGAAAGCCAAGATTTATGGACAAATTAACAATCTGGGCTTCAAGCCCCAATTTTTACAATTCCTGAGCTCTCAGCTCACAACCACATATTTACCAAAGGGCAGAAAACCCCTCCATACATGGAGCACTTACTCCCAACTTTTAATATCAAGCCTCTCTGAGGCACTTTCACCACAAATAAAAGAGCTGACCCGCTCTCAATTTTCTGAGCCTATTAAAGGCCGCAACAGACTTTACCATTAACTGCCCTCAAGGCACACTTACAAAGAAACAGGGTATCTTGTACCCAACCTACTGGGCCTTATCAGAAAAGAACAGGTTAAGTAAATGGCCCAAAATTCAAAATGAATGGCGGCGTGAACCTGCACTCCTACATGAAACTTTTTAAGACCTACGAAGCACTAGGCCGATGAAACAGGGGCTATTCCCAAACTATGGAGGTGACTCGTATAAGAAAATTTTAAGACATTACAGAAAGGAAGGAAACCAGTTACCAAACGTAGTCACCTCCAATCAATATGAAGGGGAGCTCGAGAGGGTAAAGCACTCTCTATCCCCGAATTGTAGTTACAGATCTAATGAAGTTTTTACATCAAACGGCAAAAAATACATGTCGAAAAGATAGTTTATATTGTAAAGGGATTCGGATCTTTGTTCGAGGATTAAACTGCTGAGCTAGCAAGAAAATAAAGATGTTAAAGGGCCATTACCTCATTGAAGAGCTGCTGCCTGATGAAAGAGGCGCTTCCCGCCTCCTGCTACATGTCCATACACTAGGTTAGAAGTTGATGAAGTGTCCCAGAAACAAGAAAATCAGCAGTTTTTATACCCTCGGGGAAAATTCGAGACCTTTCATGAATAATTAAGACACACCCACAGGCGTTTATTGGCTACAGTACCCAGTTACACATAAAATCGAAGAAGAAAGACACGATTGGTCAAAAATTAATTACAGAAATAATTGATTGGCTAACTTCAAAAGTGGCGGAAAGATAAGATTAATATTGCCAACCCACAAATGAAAGAACGAAATTTAGTAATAAGAAAACTTATGAGTACAAAATATCTTCAAGAAAGTTCCCTCACTTCGCACCAGGGTGCATGATCATAGTTTTTTAGTAGAGACATCTATGAGATAATGTCCAAACTTCTTGATAAATAGTAAACAAAAACACGTCGAAATTAACACAGTGACATCTTCAGAGCAAAAGTTTAAGTAGATCCAGTTTTAAGTTCACAGTTTCTCCTGTAGAGGAGTACTTTAAGGCGGAAAATTCAAATGTGCGGCGTAGAGGTGTACCAGCCGGTACAATAATAATAATAATAATAATAATAATAATAATAATAATAATAATAATAATAATAATAATAATAATAATAATTGCAACTAAGGAAGCAAACGGCTGTCAACTCTGCACAATTCACTACCCTGTCAAGAATTAACAACAGGAGGATTTTAGTACTAACGGTACACGTAGGCCTATCATAACTATTGAACTACCAAGTTACACAAGCGTAGAACTGTCCTTCATCCATTTTCGTTCAACTATCATCAAATGGGAGCTTCCTAGCCGAGAATGTAAAGGCGTAGTTGGTTCACGTGGAACGACTGGATTCGATTTCCAGGCAAGAAGTCGAAAAAATTCCAGAAACGTGATTTCCACTTCTGGAGTGGTACATAACCCTGAGGTTCAGTAAGTCTATAATAGAAATGAGTACCAGGTTAACTCCTGGGGGCAGGAAGGCTAACCTCTTAATCCCACTTAGTGCCACATAGGTTACCTTCCATTCCTCCAAGAGCCTTCATGGTCTGTATGGAGATGACTTTACTGTGAAAAAATATGTTGTCTAGTGCAATCACTGCATGTTACAATCTTTTGATAAAAGTTAGCTATATCAAATGGTTTGCAGAAGATCTTCCCCCTCTGGGTGGGGACGGCAGAGTAACACCCTCGGTATTCCCTGCCTGTCGTAAGAGGCGACTAAAAGGGGACCGAGGGGCTCTGAACTTTAGAACGTGGATTGGCGACGACGGGTCCCTTACCTGAGTCCTGGTATTGCTTCCACTTACTTCTGCCAGGCTCCTCACTCTCATCTATCCTATCCGACCTTCCCTGGTCAACTCTTGTTCTTTTCCGACCCCGACGGTATTAGGTCTGCGAATCCAGGGAGTCTTCCATTTTCACGCCGTTCGTGGCACTTGTCTTTCTTTGCCCGATACCTTCATTTTTGAAGTGTCGGACCCCTCCCATTTTTTTGTCTCTGGTTAGTGTTATATAGAGGATGGTTGCCCAGTTGTACTTCCTCTTAAAACAATAATCATCACCACCACCACTTACAGAAGAGCTTTGGCCACTTTATTTGGTAGTGTAATACGAACCTGACTGCTCAGTGAAAGTTACTTGATGAAGTAATTTCAATCCTACATGAAATAAAATAATAGAAGAGACCAACATGGCCAATATTATTAGAAGCATTTGCTAAACAGGAGTCAACAATTAAAACAATGATGAAATGTTCATTTCCTTTCGAACATTACGTAATAAACTTGTGGTAGGTCAATGTATATAATTAGTACTACTGTAAATCAGCCTTGGAAACACGGCAATTAGTGCCGTAATATACACCCAGAAATGTTCCATCTGGAAGGACATTTATTAAAGCAAATAACAACAGCTCTTTCTGTCCATCGAATTGTATTAATGACAGTAATCCAGAAGTCCTTTCATGAGATTCGTTCCGCTTTGTAATTCGCTCAAGTACATTTGGATATGATATAAATTAGATTCAACATGAGCTTCTCATCTACAGTACAGATACTTCTCCAACCTTCGTACATCAACCTCCGTCATGATGTTGAAACTCATCAGTGCTATCGCCTTCTGGCTCGTTGTCGTCTGTGTTGCTAACAAAATAGTAAGTATCGGATTTTACGTCGTCATTATTTGTTCAAGCCTGCAATTTTGGAGCTTAAAATGAGGTGTAGCAAATATGATACGAACATTAGCACTTAAAGGCTGAAGTGATGTCAGTATCGAAGAAACTTTCGAGACTTGAATGTCACGTCGTGAATACAGAACTGAAATAAGTGGATCACTTCAAGTATTTAAGATAGGTATTCTTCTGGGGTGGTAATACCAAGATAATACTAGGATACAAGGTAATACTACGATAATACTAAGTGAAATTTAAACAAGGTGCAGCAAAGCTAATACGATGAGCTTGCAGTTGTGATCAACGGTATTCATTGAAGAAGTACGTTTTCGGAATAAACTACAGTATGTTTATATTGGTCTGCCTTCAAACCGACTTTGCTGTACCGGAGTGAAAGGTATGTGGATTTCAGTACATCCGCAGTTAGAAGCATCAGACATGAAAGTAGCGATAATGACTCCTTGAACAATTTGACTATTTGACACATTTAACACCCTTGGGATATGCTAGGTATATATAATTTCTGAAGAGATTAGATTAGTGAAACCATAAGCCGAACTCAAAGAGAAGTTTATATATATATGTAAGAAACCATCATGTCCGACTCATTGGCTGTATGGTCAGCATTGAGGCCTTCGGCTCGGAGGGTCCCGGGTTCGATTCCCGGCCGAGTCGGGGATTTTAATAGCCTTTGATTAATTCTTCTGGCCCGGGGGACTGGGTGTTTGTGTATCTTCCAACACTTTCATGTTCATATTCACACAACACACTACACTACCAACCACCAAATAAACACGCAATAGTGAGTACATCCCTTCATATTGGGTTGGTATCAGGAAGGTCATCCGGCCGTAAAACAGGGCCAAATCCACACGTGCTACACAGTTCGCACCCGCGATCCCACGGGTGTGGGAAAAGCGGTAGAAAAGGAAGAAGAAGATATGAAAGAAGTCATCAAAGGAAATCCACCAAGATATTGCTTGTTCGGAGAATTGAAAAGGTATCGAACTCTTACAAAGAGGGGACATTTGTGTAGGTGAAAGTTGACAAACGAAGAGGTGAAAAGGTCTCTTCCCCAAGACGCATGATGTAGACTGATTTAGAAAATGTTTTGAAAAGTAAGACTCCACGAATTCTGACCTAGAGAGAAGAATAAAGAAATTATGTAATCAGCAACTCAGCCTCATTACGCCATGAAGGAATCTGACGATAGAGCAATTCTCTTCCATACAAAATTGGATAGATGACCAGGTCGACCAGGAACCAACTTTCAATCGGGACGGCAGAATTAAATATCTACCATTACTGGGGGTTGAATTCAGATCTCCTCTGAGGAGAGGTTGGGTTGTGACATTGTGAATATTTAATTTTCCCAACTATTATTAAATGTTCAGCAATTAAGTCTCTAATTTATTTGTGTTTATTCTGATCTCAGTGGGTGGAATAATATATATTGTATACCGAATAAATTTGGTTACCAAATAAGAAACATTCCATGAAGCAAACTGTACTTTAAAAGAGTGGTGATTGGCTAAAATTTTCAGTATGGGTATAGAATGGCTAATAACGATTTTTAAATAATAAGGATATACAGTATATAGGGTGATTCGTAAGCCACTGTACACAATCTATGGTTGTAATGTAGAGGTAAAAGTACGAATGAAATGTGGTTCATTTCAGAGTTATTGTGCATAATGTCCTATCTTGATAGGCATTAGAAACATGGGCCAGTACAGCCTGGGCGTGTCAAGTTCGCCTACATAGCGATTCAAAAATTGCCAGAATTAAGAGAAAGCATAGTCTGTGGGGGAGAATTCATTCATACCTGAAATACATATGACATCAACTAAACTCTTGTAAATTTCCCTGTTGAGTTCATTATGTTCGTTATGTTCACCAGTGGCTGTGTCCGGCTCCATGGCCAAATGGTTAGCGTGCTGGCCTTTGGTCACAGGGGTCCCGAGTTTGATTCCCGGCAGGGTAGGGAATTTTAACCATCATTGGTTAATTTCACTGGCACGGGGCCTGGCTGTATGTGTCGTCTTCATCATCATTTCATTCTCATCACGACGCACAGGTCACCTACGGGAGTTAAATCAAAAGACCTGCATCTGGCGAGCCGAACATGTCCTCGGACACTCCCGGCACTAAAAGCTATACGCCATTTCATTTTCACTAGTGGCTGTAGTAAAGTTAATGTTTGTTATTCGTTTGTTCACCCCATTATGCACATTTGATTCCGGCATATAAGAGCCTTGTTTACTGTGCGTATGTCTGAATGGGGTCTGTGACATGCCAAGAGCAGTCCGTCTATGAACAGTTCTCTGTCTGCACTAGGATTGCCAGATTTTTGAAATGCCAATAAGGAATAGCTCATGTCGACACGACATAACATTTGCTGAAAAAAACACAGAGATATAATTTACTGTGCTAGGCACGAACTTAACTACAGTATTTTGCTGTTACATATTCTACGTAAAAATTTAAAACCGTATTTTTCCTTCACTTATTGTCTTTTTAAGTAAAACTAAACCGCCCTTAATCAAGTCATAAAATTTCTGACAACTGTGATCAAAATTCATTGAGACTTGAATTTCCGACTTTATCAGAGTTGTCGAACATCTCTTCATTTCACCATTCCATTTACTTTAAAGAATTACAAAAATCTTTTAAATATGCATTCGAACCACGTATACTTAGAACATACACCAGTTGCCTCCGCGAGGCCCGCGCTTAGGCTCGGCGTCGGCGGTTCACTCGCCTACTACACGTTTCGATCATAGTGCAGAATCTTTAAATCGAAGAATAATGAACTCAAATGCAGGATCGATTGGGAAATCCCGTATAACACGGGACACTTGGTAACCCTAGTCTGCACTTTCATGGATGTCACTTTGAACATGTTTTACGATTAAATGAATGTACTGTAGGCTATTATACGCAGTTTGTATTGAGTAGCTTTCTTGAAATCTAGGAGGAACTAATTTTATTTTGTTTGTGTTGCACCGGGTAGAATTTCACTCTGGGTAGAATGCATTTACTGCAAATTTATCCCTAAAGCGGGCGCGCCTATAAATGTTACATTGCCAGGCGCGTGGTGAATTTCGTTCACCATTCATTTTTCTTAGCCTTAGCAACTGGTTAACAAGTACTAACTCTTACACGACTGATATTGTTACTCCTTATGTGTTTTATAATCCTTAGACATAATAATTACGACACAAATTACAAGTGACAGTACATACATATAATATTAAAAGGTAAAAATGTTCATGGGGTAGAAGACTGAAAATAAAATTGAAAGAGATGAATACTTAACTCATGAGAACTTAAAACGAAATACTTCTAACAATCTTCATTAATAATTATCATTATTCTCACAGCTTACACATCAAATGCATCTTTTAGAGTGTGCTTTACACACAAAGAAAGTTATGACACTGATTACACTTCATTGTGGTGACTTGATTTTGTTTTCACTCACAGTGAATGAATGCATCGTCCTCTCTTCGATGGCAATTTGTTTCTTCTAATGTTTCTTCCTGATGGTATGGGGATAACAATGCTCGGCTATCCAGAGGCAGTGTTCCTATCTTAGCCCGTTCAACCAACCACTTATTCATGAGTTGAAAAGAAAGATTTGTCAATCCTAGATGTAGCCATTGAAGAGCTAGTGGTGCATCACATTGTTTCGTCTTTCCCAAGGCAAATCTCCCTACTTCATCGTGTTCATCGCTACCAACTACGCCTACATCACCTTCTTGTTCACTCTCACTGTCATGATCAATGTCTGAATAATTCACCACTTCATCTTCACCATCAGAAAAATCACAAACTTCAGCTCCCTCAGATCCTTCCTCCTCATCAGATAATTTCTGTAACAGCGTTTGTATGTCTTCAGCCTTCACAAACTTCGCCCTACAATAAAAATAGGTAGTTACTTTTGTTTCCTCTATAGTCCATATTTTAAAATAATGAAATTCCAAGAACGTTTAAGGTACAAATTTACTTACATTTCCGGGCGCGTGGTGAAGAAAGTTCACCAAATGATGGCACGTGCGATTCAGTGTCGAATAGCGTACAATTTCCTGGATAGATACCGCTACACTGAGAGAATCGATAAGGCTTCGCCGGAAGGTACTAGCAGCACGACGGCTGTAGCACTTAGGAACTAAAAACTACACGTGAAATACGCAGGTTGGTGAACGAAATTCACCAGCGCGCCCGGTTTAGGGACTTCGTAGGCCTACAGTACCTTAGTTCAAATTGCAATCCTTAAATTAATAAACGTCCGCCTCTGTGGTGTAGTAGTTAGTGTGATTAGCTGCCACCCCCGGAGGCCCGGGTTCGATTCCCGGCTCTGCCACGAAATTTGAAGTGGTACGAGGGCTGAAACGAGGTCTACTCAGCCTCCGTAAGTCAACTGAGTAGAGGTGGGTTTGATTCCCACTTCAGCCATCCTGGAATGGTTTTCTGTGGTTTCCCACTTCTCCTCCAGGCAAATGCCGGGATGGTACCTAACTTAAGGCCACGCCCGATTCCTTCCCTATTTCTTGTCAATTCCTTCCAATCATCCCATCCCCCACCAAGGCCCCTGTTCAGCATAGCAGGTGAGGCCGCCTGGGCGAGTTACTGGTCATCCTCCCCAGTTGTATCCCCCGACCCAATGTCTCACGCTCCAGGACACTGCCCTTAAAGTGGTAGAAGTGGGATCCGTCGCTGAGTCCGAGGGAAAAGTCAACCCTGGAGGGTAAACAGATTAAGAAAGAAGAAAATTAATAAACTCTGCGACGAATGCAATTCAGAAAATGTTGTAAATAACATTTTAGTCTTTACATTCACCCACAAAGTTTGTACATCGACTTCCTGGGGCCGATGATCTTTAAACACCAAGCAACATCATCATCATCATCATCATCACAGTGACTTCCGAATCACCCCGTAGATACTTCATGTTTGTTTCATTGATTATTTTCCTCAAATTGTGTTCGCGATTTGAAAATAGTAATTAAATAATAGTCTAGTGACATAGTCGGTTAGTGGTTCACCTTGTGCTCCTAAGGCAGCAGGCACCGGGCGAGTTGGCCGTGCGGTTAGGGTCGCGCAACTGTGAGCTTACATGCGGGAGATAGTTGGTTCGGACCTCACTGTTGGCAGCACTGAAGATGATTTTCGTGGTTTTCCATTTTCACACCAGGCTGTCCCTTAATTAAGGCCATGGCCACCTCCTTTCAACTTCCAGGCCTTTCCTCTCTCATCGTAGCCATAACACCTGTCTGTGTCGGTGCGGCGTAAACCTAATTTAAAACATTTTAAAAATGCAGCAGGTTCGATCCTGACTGAGGTCAGTTGTTAAAGGTGATAACAAACTTTTTGTTTTCTACATGTTAAAGGACACCTGTAGAATAAAATATCAACATTGTTGTGTTTGTTAAGCCACGCTGATACGAGTTGGACACGTCTTTAAATACGGTACACTCTTGACAACTGACGTTTCTGAGGTCAAAATAAAAACGAATTTGGGATAAATCTTGTTAAAAAAAAAACTTTGACGCTACGGACTTCCGGCCCCTCGAGCCAACTAATTAATGCTTGCCATCTTAACTGAGATCCGTATTTAGCGTATAAAGCCCGAAGGATACCACCAACCCTCTCAACGTGAATTTATTTGACCAACCAGGTCGCCAATACACTCGACATACTTGGAACAACGTCCGGCTCCATGGCTAAATGGTTAGCGTGCTGGCCTTTGATTACAGTGGTCCCGGGTTCGACTCCCGGCAGGGTCAGGAATTTTAACCATCATTGGTTAGTTTCGCTGGCACGGGGGCTGGGTGTATGTGCCGTCTTCATCGTTTCATTTCATCCTCATCACTACGCGCAGGTCCCCTTCGGGTGTCAAATCAAAAGACCTGCACCTGGCGAACCGAACATGTCCTCGGACACTCCCGGCACTAAAAGCCATACGCCATTTCATTTCACTGGGAACAACGATGAGGGACGCCTTTATGAACCTTTAACCTCGATTCAAATTAACACGATCAGGAGCATACTTTTGGACCCATTCGACCTTCTAATAAGATTGACGTCCCCCTCAACTAGAAATACCAGGAAAAAGATTGACTGGAAATATTATTATTCAAGGCATAAAGAATCAGGAGTTGCTTCACCAACTTTCTTCATTTTTATATCAATCTAAGGTCGCAAAATAATCTTAGACTGGAACCTCGGAACCTCAACAACAAAGCCTGATCCATACACAGTGAGCAAATGTGAACTTAAAGTGTTTCATACATCTGACACTTTTGTTTAACTCATTTGTGACAATTTAATACTCTTTTGAGAACTCGATAAACTGACTTGCTTAAATGTTAGTGTTATTCTTGAAGTATATTTGAAAATGTTTTGTACACATTTTAACAATTGGCTATTTTGAATTGTCTGCCTGAGGATGACCTCAAGAGAAGGTCGAAACTGGTACCATAAACTTGAAATGTTGTAATTTAGAGTCATTTAATTTTAATATTGTATTGAATGGAGGATGATTTCTTTCTTACTCTCCTGCTTGAATAGATTAATGCACATGTGCATATGATACATTTTATCAATCACACTCATCTAGCTCAAAACATAATGTTTTCGATGTTAATTTGTTTTAAATTCGTTGAAGGGTAGAATATCGAATCCAGGTCTTCTTGCTTACTACAATTCTAAATTTTGGAAATAGTACAATATAGAGAAAATATATCCTTTTAATGAGAAATTAATCCCAATTGTGCCAATGTATCAGAAGTGACTTATCATGTAACTTCGTGAATAGTTTAGTCCACAAGAAAAAAAAAACTGTCGTGTAAAACTCACTCACTACTGATACGCACTAATGTTGAGACAGACACTAATTTTATCACTTGTACGTGTACAAACGAAAACCTTAGAGGTAAAGATTTTCTACGTAACTGTTGATAAACGTGATTTTCCGAAATAATAAGAATGACGAGGAAAGTATTCTAGAGGTCTTGAGCTGGTGTATATTGGCTCGTGCAGAGAAAGGACTTCCTTTATTGATGAGAAAGACAATAAATTATTAACTTCGTGTAATTCCAGTATATAGGGTACATACCAAAGAAAAGGGGCAATCAGCCGGACCAAAGTATCTTTAATATAGTAAAGGCAATCAAACTAAAATACATTAATTCTTAAGTCAAACGTTTGGAAAGAGAACGCTCAAAAGCATCACTGAATAAATGAAGTGCAAAGTTTTAACTTCATTAGTCATTCATCATCGCCAGACAAAAGTGACCACATTAATCTACTGAACAAGTAGGAAAAAAGTGAATTAAATACCACGCTGAATTCCCAATTTTTCCACTCGAACTTATATTGAGATCCTCATTATATAATTTTATTATTGTAATTAATGTACTGTATTTATCATAACTACTGATGCACGCTAATTATAAACCTTCTTTTCCAGGAACTTTCAGGAAAAGTCATGGAAATGGCCAAGGAATTGGATAAAACATGCAGGACGGAGACAGGAGCCCCACGAGGTAACATAAAACAAACTGTCTGAAATATTTTGGTCTTAGTTGTGCTTCAAAATGCTTTCTATCACGGAGAAAAAATGTGTTTTAAAGCTTTGCAGACACGTTGTACTTATTTCAATGATCTTCACAAATCCAGCATTTGATTACGTAAGTTTATAAATAAAACTAAACGTGAAAGAATCATTGGTTACCTAATATAGTTTCAAGGAGTGGCCTACTTGTAATTTTACGCGTCTGCTGATCATGTGATCGTTAGCTACAGAACCTACAGTTTTAAGATGAATTCAAATCACAGGGACGGGACTTTTAATTTTAAATAGACCATATGTATTTTCCAGGATATGAATAGGCTCCATTGGTGAGAAGCTTATGGCAATATCACTCAGCTATCATGCACCGGGGTTTACAGAACTACTTTTACCTCGCAACACAGTAATATTTAAATCAATGGGAGCCGGGCTGACTGGCTCAGATGGTTGAGGCGCTGGCCTTCTGACCTCAACTTGACAGGTTCGATCCTGGATCAGTACGGTGGTATTTGAAGATGTCAAATACGTCAGCCTCGTGTCGGTAGTTTTACTGGCACGTAAAAGAACTTCTGCGGGACTTCTGCGGCGTCTCCGAAAAACCGAAAAAGTAGTTATTGGGACGTAAAACCAATAATATTCATCATCATCATCATCATATTCTAAAGGCTAAGCCTTGTCGCCGCAGCCATAGATGTCTGTCTAAAGCCAGTTTTTTCAACTCAACGTAGATCTTACAGTTCATCCCCTGAAGCAGGTTCTTGCAATAAGACACTCTAGGTCTAGGTTATTATTATTATTATTATTATTATTATTATTATTATTATTATTATTATTAAATCGATGGAAATACTGTACGTTCAGTGTCTTCCCCCACCCCCTCCGCCACCCGTAGAACATTCGATGAAAGGATGTTTTGTACGTAGATGATAAGCCACGAAAAATAAAGAAATACATCTCATGTAAACTCCTCAATCAATCAATCAATCAATCAATCAATCAATCAATCAATCAATCAATCAATCAATCAATCAATCAATCAATCAATCAATCATAATTGATATGCATTTAGGACTATCGCCTACTTTCAAAAGCTCTCCTTACTCCCAAGTCTTCCCAGTTCAAAGTTCGCAACATTTTCGTAATGCTACCCTTTTGTCGGAAATCACCCAGAGCAAATCATGCTGCTTTCCATCAGGTCTTTTCTAGTTCTCGTATCAAGTAGGGGAGACCGGAGCAAGTTGACGATGGTAAGGTTCGTTTCAACATTCCGCCAGAACATGGCGTGTTTTACGCCTGTAATGACGTGTGTATTACTGCCTATCTTTTTATGCAACAGTTCTGCAATTTTCAAAGTTCTAGTTTTAATAGCTTTTTCATAAAGTAGTAAAGTTTAATTTTATGTAAATTCGTCATCTTGCCCCGTGCCTGGGGTAAGATGACGAACCTATTGGGGTAAGATGACGAGCATTCTTCTCAACTGCTTCAACATAAAATTTCACTGAAATTTGTAAAACACGCCATAAAAACTTGAAGTAACTTGATTTTAATTATGTACGACACAAGGACATACATTTCTAAAGAACATATATTTGAAAAATGTTAAAATAATTTAAAGTAATTTTAATAATTTTTAGAAGTTCTTGCTAAAATTACTACACTAAATACAAGAACTCTGAAGAAAACAGTTTTAAACTGGAATATACTCCGCGTCCACCTCTGTGGTGTAGTGGTTAGCGTGATTAGCTGCCACCCCCGGAGGTCCGGGTTCGATTTCCGGCTCTGCCACAAAATTTGAAAAGTGGTACGAGGGCTGGAACGGGGTTCACTCAGCCTCGGGAGGTCAACTGAGTAGAGGTGTGTTCGATTCCCACCTCAGCCATCCTAGTAGTGGTTTTCCGTGGTTTCCCAATTCTCCTCCAGGCAAATGCCGGGTTGGTACCTAACTTAAAGCCACGGCCGCTTCCATCCCTCTTCCTTGCCTGTCCTATCCAATCTTCCCATCCCTCTACAAGGCCCCTGTTCCGCATAGCAGGTGAGGCCTCCTGGGCGAGGTACTGGTCATTCTCCCCAGTTGTATCCCCGACCTAAAGTTTGAAGCTCCAGGACACTTCCCTTGAGGGCGTCGGTAGAGGTGGGATCCCTCGCTGAGTCCGAGGGAAAAACCGAACCTGGAGGGTAAACAGATTAAGAAGACGAAGAATATACTCCGCACATATCACAGAAATCGTCCACTGCCTTCATAACTTGAGCAGTCTTCATGCCACCACACTTTACAGTTATCACCCAGAATCCAGTCTTCATTTGGAGGATGAACATACTTTTCTTCACGCACAGGACATGCAGAATTTTCTTGCAGCCGATTATTGTCAGATTCCGATATGAAGCCCAGCTGCCTGACTACTTTTCTTCTCTGGGTTTTACATTCCTACTTTTTCTTCAGCATTTATTTTTGATGAAGCATGTCCTTTTTGGGTGTGCTGGTTATGATGGATGCTGATCTCCTAGCTCTTTTCCCTCGTTGTGATAGATCTGTCCGTCTTCCGCTGATAATTTCTAGGCATTTCTGTAATTAGCGTAAGGGAACGGGTGACTACGTGTAGCCTATAGCTGGCCTGGGGTAAGATGACGAATTCATCAACTTGCCCCCGTCATCTTGCCCCAGGTTGCTTAGGAAGCGGTTTGTCCTTATAATCGACAGACATCTTACAATCAAGATTCAGTTAACACTGAAGTAAGTAAGAAATACATTGACATTTAAAGAAAATAAAACATTTAATTCCTATAGTGAGCACACTAGTAGTAGAAGCTTACTGCACATACCTCAGATATTTTAGTGCGACAGCGCCAGACAGACACCCCACTACCACTGCATGTCTCAGACCGAAAGGAATTTCCTTCTATGTGTAAGTTATTGACGTCCGAAACGGGGGAGGAGCCTACGGTCAGCTGTTTCCAATATGGCGGCGAGATAGTGACGGGAAATAAACACGGCAGTGATCGGGTGTGCGTCTGTAGGATTTATTAAGTGCTCAAAATGTCTTTGGTGTCATGTGCGCAACTGTTGAAAGTTGTCGGAGATTTCACGCGTCCATTAGTGGAAGGGGAAGAAATATTCAAGAGTAATTACTTGATATGTGTAGGTAAAAAGTTTCAAACAGAAGATGAAACTGGTGTTGTAGCGTTGTGTTTACAATCATCCCACATCGATTCAAAACCCCACAAAGTTAATGTTGTCTTGAACAAAGGGAGTGAAAATGTGAAGTGCAACTGTACATGTAAAGCGGGTTTGTCAGAGAAATGTTACCGTTGACACGCTAATGCACCTTAACAGTTAAGCTACTGTAAATTTCCACTATTAGAGGTTATGGAGTAATTTCTTGTTGATTTGGTCCATGCCAAAGCCTTAGCCAGGTGACGGGGAGTTACCTGTCTTGTAAACTGTAATCTTGGGGAAGAAATAAAATAATAATTCTACTAAGTAAATGTTGTAAAGCAAATAAATCCTAGGCTTTATACAGGCTTGTGTTGGAACAGCCCACATCCGAATCTTAATATTCTTCCATTTTTACCATCAGCACAAAAGTTAGAACTTACAACCGACAATAATAAGTATAAAAATTACAACTACCTACAGAATATGCAGAGCAAAGTTTGAAAATTATAATTAAAGAACACTATAACCTCTACAGTCACAGCTGTTTGGGGTTGAAGAATACTTGGTTTGTCAAATTCTACCAAATAATTAGGTTATGGCTTCTAATTTATGATGATCGGGCGAGTTGGCCGTGCGGTTAGGAGCGTGCAGCTGTGAGCTCGCATCCGGGAGATAGTGGGTTCGAACCCCACTGTCGGCAGCCCTGAAGATGGTTTTCCGTGGTTTCCCAAATGCTGGGGCTGTACCTTAATTAAGGCCACGGCCGCTTCCTTCCCATTCCTAGACCTTTCCTGTCCCATCGTCGCCATAGGACCTATCTGTGTCGGTGTGACGTAAAACAAATAGCAAAAAAAGCTAATTTATGATGGCAAAATACTACGTATTTTCTTTCATTGAAAGAAGTATTTTATAGACAATTTAAATGCAGTGTTTAATTACTACCAGTTAAAGATATTACTCACACGTAGATAGTTAATTTACTGTCTGCTGTTACGCATATGAAGAAGTTTACAAAGAGCGGGTTACATTCTATGTGCGGCACAGAAGTATTAGGCTACAAGTTTATCAGTATTTTTGATGTAGCTAAATCTTTGTGAATACAAATTAGAGACAATAACTATCAATGAGTACAATAAATAGTACCGGTACCTACGCTGTGGAAAGAAGTCGTCTTCACGAGAATGCAGACTGCACACTGTCATGTATCGCGTAACGCGTTTTCCAATTGACAGCGCGGAAGCCCATCTTTCTCTCTGAACTTTTTGTACAGGAAAGTAGTGAAGAGATTTCGCATCCGTTTTATACGATTTGCAACCGTATACAGAGCAGTACCTCCTCAAATTTGACAATTTTATTTCTGTTTCCATCACGACGTCAATGCTTCGCCATGTAAATAAAGCTCACCAGTCACTATGTTGCAGCTTCAACATTCTTCCGCGTGGCTGCGCCATCCAACTTTTCTGACGTCAATACCTGTGAGATATCGGGCCCAAGGTCACATGGTAGCCAACTTAGTGAACAGAATACTACAAAAGTTATGGTTGATTCGTCATCTTGCCCCGTTCGTCATCTTGCCCCGGTCTCCCCTACGCCTATTCCCGATGTGGGTCCCATACACTGGAACCGTACTCTTACCAGATTCTTATAAACCCTCTCATTTAGATTTTGACTACAATCTTTCCTTTTTTTTAATTTTGCTTTACATCGCGCGGACACAGTTAGGTCTTATGGTGACGATAGGATATGAAAGGGCTAGGAATAGGCAGAAAGTGACCGTGGCCTTAACTGAGATGTGAAGATTGAAAACCACAGAAAACCATTTTCATGGCTGTCGACTGTGAGGTTCGAACCCACTGTCTCCCAAATGAAGACTGATAGCTACGTGACACAAACCATTAAACAATGTCATTGACGTCATTAATAAATTCATTTCTTTCTTATGAAAACGTGCATTGTTGTTCCACTTGCCTTAATGGATCCGTTGGCGTGTGGTATCAGATAAGTGTGGAGGAACTTCGAAGATAACATTTGACCATAAAACACTGTCAGTGTTCTCATAAATAAGACTCCAAAACAAAGGTGCAACCAGTCAGGGAGCCCTATTATGTTCGCTACAAGAAGTAGTTGATAACAAGAATGTTACCGTACCTCAGGTGAAAATGGTGAATTTACGACGCACTTTATGTCCGTCAAACAATACTAGTGAAAGCTGTTTAAATAAACTTATGTTGCAACTTCCGCCCCTAAAGATAATATCATACCGAATTATTTTGAAAACAACAAAACTTGTAGATTTTCGTTACTATTGACATCGACATCATAGCCACGAGACCTCCAGTTTAACGTGGAATCTAAATTACAGGTGGTGGTGGTGGTGGTGGTGGTGGTGGTAAATATTATTTTAATAAGTACAACTAGGAAAACCATCCCCTATTAACACTAATCATAAGGAAAATGGAAGAGATCCTGCACTTCGAGGAATGAGAATATCAGCAAATGACAGCGAAGGTCCATGCAGATCATGAAATTTGAAGATTCCCCGTGATTCGCTAACTTAATGCCATCGGAGTCGGAAGAGAACAAGGATTGACCAAGGGAGATCGGAAATGAAAGATGAAGGTGAGCAGCCTGACACAAATAAGTGGAAGCCGGGCTGAGGGGCTCGGACGGTTGAGGCGCTGGCCTTCTGACACCAACTTGGCAGGTTCAATCCTCGCTCAGCCCGATGGTATTTGAAGGAATTCAGATACCCCAGCCTCGCGTACATTGGCACGTAAAATAACTCCTGCGAGACTAAATTTCGGCACCTCGGCGCCTCGAAAAACCGTAAAAGTAGTTAGTGTAACGTAAAATAAATAACATTATTAAATAAGTGGAAGCAATGCCAGACCGTGGTCGCCAATCTACGCTCCCAAGCTAAAAGTCTCAGGGTCCTCTTATAGTTGCCTTTTACAACAGGAAAGGGGTACCGTGGATGTAAGCTCCCCCCCTCCTCCACCCAATACGGGGACCCAAACACCGGGACGTGACTTTTAATTTCAAAAATGGCGCATGCTTTGGCAGGAACCCAAAGCGCATAAGAACGTGGTCACTTGTTCGCTGCACAATATTACTTTAATATCTGACTCCTTGGCTCAATGGTCAGTGCAGTGCAGCCTACACAAATGCAAGGATTAAGGACAAACAAGCGACAGCGAAAACAGAAAGGTAATTAATGTTACATTGAAAGTGCAGGTAATAAAAGTAAAAGCAGCATTGGAAGTAATTAACAGAGAAAGCAATAAAATTGATAAATGTAGCAAACTATAAGTAAACAATAATCGTTACAATGGTCCTGCCACTGATAGGGATGCATTGAATTACCTAATCAGCAGCAGTATACTTGCACCTGAACAGGGCATGGTGTGGAACACAGTGACAGACAACGAAACTAAGTGTATAGTGATCAATTTAAAAAAATTATCATAGTAACGATGTACATATATGGTATATGGAATAACATCCTCAAGATGGTAATTCCATATATTCTGAAACCTGTATAAATATCCTACGGTAACCCCTGTTTTCAGAAAGGGTCTTATGAATGACCCCAGCTATTCCCGAATCAGTTTCAGCTTTATCAATATTTGGTAAGATTCTAGAGTATGTAGTAACACAACAGCTACTAGTTTATTTTGAATCTAATAACCTTCTGTTCAAGACCAGTTTGGTTATTTCGAAAGTAAATCAACTGTCGAAGCAACAGAATCCCTCTTGCAACATATAATTTCAGCTTTAGAAAACAAGGTAGTTGTCCAAGTCTCAGCATAGCGTTTGATTGTGTCTCGATTTCACCTTTATTTTCAAAATTGAACTATGGTGTTAATGATGAACAGCCGAACATTCTAGTTTAATCGAAAGCAAGGTTGAAGTAGGAGGAGTTGAAAGCAAATAAACTTCATATTCAACATGGAATTCTATAAGGTTCTGCCTTAGGTCCTTGTCTATTTCATGTACAAATAAATATATTGCCTTCTTATATCTAAGAGTCTAATGCCTGTTCAGTTTTATATTCAGATGATACCACATTTTTAAATGAGGCTAAAATAGTCCAAAAGCTCACTGTGTTATGTAAGTAAACATTAAACTAGGCAGTTGAATAGTTCTCTGCCAACAATCTCTCCATAAATGGTTTTTAAAATCTCACTCAATTATACTTCATTTTAAAAATTTAATTAGTTTCTACTAAAATATCAAGAGAATACCGGTATATACTGAGAGCCATTAGAGATAACGTTCCTAGTAAATATCTTAAATGCCTACTTCGCATTCTTCCATGGTATTCTTCAATACGGAATTCTGCTGTGAGGAAATTGCATCCGTATTTCTCAAATGTTACTTCTCCAGAAAAGGGCATTTTGTCATAAAATGGCCTACAACGGCCCACCGTAAGCCATTTTTTATTAAGGTATCTATCATGACTGTTGTAAACGCAAATATTTATAATGCACTTCTGAATGTATATACAAAATCGGACGAAGGCAAGCTCAGAAGTGATGTTCATAAATATACCAAGTCAGCAAACCAAGTCAATGTACCTCGTTATAGGTTACAAAAGACGGCTTCATGCCATTTCGTTGCTCACTTGAATATGTTGAATAAACTTTTATCACATCTGAAAGAAGTACCACCTAATATAATCAGAAATAAGCTTAAGGGTGGTAAAAGTAAACTCGTGGCCTAGTCCCGAGGTGGTACAGCTATTTTCAGGCACACCCCCGTTGGAGGTGAGCTGCATGAACCATTTTACCCACATAGCAGCCCTGATGCCTTTCTTAAATTGCGGGCAGTACCCGAAATCGAACCCGGACCCCCGAGGGCGACAACTAATAATGCTAACCGTTACGCTACGGAGACAGGCAAGGGGTGGTTACTCATGCACACCTTTTACTCAGATGAGGAATACTTCGAAATTAATAAATCTGTTGTGTATTGAAATTGCATGTTATTCCTAATCTGTGTATGTATATTATGGTTTATTATTGGCTTTGTCTATTTTATGTAACATAATGAGTGAATAAATTTCTATTCTGTTCTGCATATATATGTATAAATATGATGTTATTTAATTACAGACAGCTTGCAGAAGTACATCCATGGTCTGATGGCGGACAATGAGCAGTTCAAGGTTAGTAAAAGAGTACCTACTGTATGGCCAATCGTTTATATTTTCATAATTCTAAGCAGTTTCAATAGAGCCCTAATGATATGAGACATGAGTGAAAACTATACTTCATACTATATAAGTATAGCATTCATAATGAGTAAGTGACAGCTTAATAGACTACTATCGATATAAAGAGCAAGGCTCATGTATCTCAAAACCACATGACGTATTGAATGAAATCACGTGGTTTCCGTGATCACGTCAGTCCTGGTGATTGGTGGTGATTTTTATTTTAAGAGGAAGTCTACCCCCTTTAACCCTATCAGAAGAGTAAACCGCGCTCCCAAGTTGAGATCATTTGTGGTTTCCCTTTTATTCGCCTCTTACGACTGGTATGAACAACACAAAGATATACTGTGCCCCATTTTTGCGTCATTTTGAGGGCATAACTGAATGTTTTCTCCCTTTGAATTGATTTGTTATTAGCTCCCATACATGGAAGTTTTGTATTTTGGAAGCCTGTACGGTAAATGCAAATATCGTTGGTTTATAAAATCGTAAAATTTCTGAGGCCTATAGATTTCACAGTTTACAATGGTAATACAGTCTGTGTCCGCCTCTGTGATGCAGTGTTTAGTGTCATTAGCTTCGACCCCCAGAGGCCCGAGTTCGATTCCCGGCTCTGCCACGAAATTTGAAAAGTGGTACGAGGGCTGGAACGGGGTTCACTCAGCCTCGGGAGGTCAACTGAATAGAGGTGGGTTCGATTCCCACCTCAGCCATCCTGGAAGTGGTTTTCCGTGGTTTCCCACTTCTCCTCCAGGCAAATGCCGGGATGGTACCTAAATTAAGGCCACGGCCGCTTCCTTCCCTCTTCCTTGTCTATCCCTTCCAATCTTTTCATCCCCCACCAAGGCCCCTGTTCAGCATAGCAGGTGAGGCCGCCTGGGCGAGGTACTGGTCATTCTCCCCAGTTGTATCCCCCGACCCAGAGTCGGACGCTCCTGGACACTACCCATGAGGCGGTAGAGGTGGGATCCCTCGCTGAGTCCGAGGGAAAAGCCAACCCTGGGGGCTTAGCAGATTAAGAAAGAATGAATGAAAGAAAGAAAGAAAGAAAGATTCTGGAAATTGTTGACACGAAAGAAAGCTGCGGTTATTCCTCTTTTTTTCTGCTACATAAAATATAAATATATTTAAACGCCTTTGAATGCAGATTTGCTTTTAATGACATCGTGTTTCTTTCTTTTACTTTCAGTGCTACATCAAGTGTATCATGGTTCAGATCGATTCGGTAAGTACATACTAATGTAAAGTATCAAGCAATTCCTATTGATGATAACTTCTTAATTTTGTGCATCAATCCCATTCACTGTTCATCAGAACCTGTACTTGATAAGGGATGATAAATATTTCAGTCCCTTCATCAACTTTGATGATTAACCTAAACCAAATGGCCTTGTGTTTCTACCACATTGCCTTTTTTCTTTCTATGTTTATTCTTGCTTTCTTACTTGTTTGCGCTTTTTCTCTTAACCGCTTTCGAACATCTAAATGCCCTGAAGAGCTGAAATTTTACAGTGGAACCTACGTATTAATATTATCTTAAGTTACATTAAGCAAGAGTTTTACTGCTAACACAAGATTTTCAAATATTTTCTCGATGCCGAATCTTAATATCCACAGATTTAGAAGTTGATAAATAGTCGGGAGCATTTAATAAACATTGTTAAAGAGAAATGTGAGATTCAACTTCAAGGAAATAGAATGGTGATAATACGACCTTTCTTCCCAGTTTTTATTTCTGTGTCCTAAACCGTTTCTCTACGAGGTCGGGTATGAAGTGAGATTAATCTTCGTGGCATTTCCTGACGTCAACCTCATAAGAGCAATTAAGGAAATGAAATGAATGACGTCATATATGATAGTAGGAAAAGAGAGAGTGAAACCCAGCGCTGGTATATAGCCTACTCCTGTCTAATAGCACCAAGGGGTCTGGTCAAGGCTTAACTTCGCCATCCGACGGACAAATGATCATCTACAATGGCATATGCACTCATTACACTGCAGATAGGTTTGGAACTGAATCCAGGCTTTTGACACGCAATCTAGTGATTAGAAATTGTATACCATCACCTCTCATACCCTGCGGCCAACATTATCATGGTGGCAATTTTTTCGACCATGGAGACTCGAAAGGTCTAATCACGGTGTCAGACGATGTACATTTCACGCCTGAATTATCATAGCCAACAGACGGGCTAGTACCCCTCTTGGGGCCGATGACTTTCGATGTCAGGCCCCTTAAAACAACAAGCATCATCATCATCAGCATCAGTACCCCTCTTGTCATCATGTGGAGGAAAATGTATCTATACCGTATTAGATATATATTTCTTGCTTATATGCGAAAAATGAAACAAATTAAAACTCGTGTGTCTCTTCCTAGCACAGGGGTCTCTGAGGGCCACACAGCAAGCTTTGAGTCTCAGTGGGAGTCGGATTAAGACACTTTATCAGAAATGTAAAAAAATTAAGAAAATTGTTTACAGGCCTACAATGTTTTCAGTGTAGAGTTTAAAACTCAAATATATTGTATAGTAAAGAGATATGAAACATGCTTTTAAAAAGCCAGAATTTTGTCAAACCGTGGTTCTAATTTAGTCTGTTCAGTAAATAAAATCACCTTTAAAGGTTGGTCGCTCAAATTACGCCTGTATTTTGCTCTTATGAACTTCAACAATAAAACGGTTTGCTCGCACGTATACCTAGTCCCGAAAACAGATAAGACACTAAATACAAAGTATTTGATCTTAGGGTAGTTTTCTTCTGAAGATATTTGTAAAACTGAACAAGGCTTATTTCTTCGAACTTGCCTTTCATTGTGTCATCAGACTGAAGAATGATTAATTCCATTTACAAACCTGGTTGAAGATTTTCAGTTTCATCAGAATAGGGGTTTGAAAATCGTGCTCGCCCTAGAATGTGGATCTGAGCCTGAGAATCTCTGAGAACTGTTTCTTCAGATCACCAAGAATTTCCATTACAAACAAGAGTGGAAAATGTCAGGCAGTCAATGATTGGCAACTGAGAAAATGTGTAATTTGTGTTTGTGGAATGCACTGTTCAAGAAAAGTCAGCTTATGTCTAAAACCTTTGACAAGGTCGTCGGGGGATTTATTGAACTCCTTCGCGGTCTGTATTTTGGAGACCTGTGCTTTACAACATACTCCTTACTAGAAAAAATAAGTAGAAATCTGTTTCAGTCATGTCAACATTTTGTAACTTGACGAGTGTACATTCAGTAATCTCAAATATAAACTCTTCATTGTCAACCCACTTTTATAGTAATAGCAGACAGACGTGATTGTATCACTTCTAAAATCTTGATTTAGCTTAATCAGAAGGGGCATTCTAATCACAGAAATTCCTACGAGAACATAAAGTTTTAAAGTCGTGTTCACAATCGACGTTCGAGTAAAATTGACTTTGTAACTCCCGTAAAATGCTCATTTAGGTTTCCAAACTCTCGCCATGAATTGCTTTGAACGTGAAGGTAGAGGGAAGTGGTTTGTCTTCCATGAAATGCTTTCCTGATAACATGAAATATGTACAGTGTGTCACCTTGTAGGTACACTCGTACTAGTTGGGCAAGTACCCTGTGTTTGCAATATACATGTAAGGCAGTTGGCAAGAATGGACTGATAATTTGTTCTAATGACGTCCTCAAGTTCCAGGTTCACTGTGGAACTAGATATATTTGTAAATCATGAGAGGCCAAATAAAATGGTGTCTCAGTATCAAAATTAACTTTACAACCGATAAGAATTTCCAGTTATAAGTGTGCACATTATCACTCTCATAAACACAACGGAAAGGACCCTAGGGAGCAGAACGAGTAAAAGCCCACAAGGGAAGGGCCAAATCCTCTAATCTTGTCAGTTTTCACCCAAGACATATTATGAAATCAGACATTCTGGCAGTAAAACATTTCTTTCCAGAGCAAATATATAATTCCTTCCTCCATTTACCACGGATCTGCTGTCACCCAGGTGGCAGATTCCTTGTCAGTTGTTCACCTAGTCGTTTCTTAAATGATTTTGAAGAATATTTAATGGTTGTAGCAGAAATGATTTCAAATAAATTGGTAAATTATCTAACATCTCCCTCTGATTTCTCTTACTATGAATAAATATTTATCCCAGTTTGTCTTCTTGAATTGCAACTTCATCTTCATGTTGTAATCCTTCCTACTTTCAAAAACCCCACTGAAGCTTATTTGCCATCTGTCAGCTGATAGCTTGGATTATACCACTTCATCGAGCAGTTCGTCTCCTTGCTCCCAAGTCCTCGAGCACAAAGACTTTAATATTTTCGTAACACTACTCATTTGTCGCAAATCACCCCGAACAAAATGTGCTGCTTTCCTTGGGATCTTTCCAAGCTTTCGAATCAAGTAATTTTGTTGAAGATCCCATACATTGATCGGGGTCTTACCAGAGACTTACAGGCCCTCTCCTTCACATCTTTACTCATCATCATCATCATCATCATCTGCTTACCCTCCAGGTTCGGTTTTTCCCTCGGACTTAGCGAGGGATCCCACCTCTACCGCCTCAAGGGCGGGGGATACAACTGGAGAGTATGATCAATACCTCGCCGAGACGGCCTCACCTGCTATGCTGAACAGGGGCCTTGTGGAGGGATGGGAAGATTGGAAGGGATAAACAAGGAAGAGGCAAGGAAGCGGCCGTGGCCTTAAGTTAGGTACCATCCCGGCATTCGCCTGGAGGAGAAGTGGGAAACCACGGAAAACCACTTCCAGGATGGCTGAGGTGGGAACCGAACCCACCTCTACTCAGTTGACCTCCCGAGGCTGAGTGGACCCCGTTCCAGCCCTCGTACCACTTTTCAAATTTCGTAGCAGAGCCGGGAATCGAACCCGGGCCTCCGGGGGTGGCAGCTAATCACGCTAACCACTACACCACAGAGGCGGACCACATCTTTACTACAACTCCCAAATACCCTAACAACCAGATGAATAGATCTTTAACCCTTATTTACAACCTATTTAACGTGATTATCCCAATGAAAATCTTTCCTGATATTAACACATAGATAGTTACAGCAGTCGCCATGAGTTACATTCACTCCATGAACACAGTAATAAGAACAGGGGATATTTTCTCTTGGTGAACTTCCTTTCCTCTTCAGTTGAATTAGTTACGAATAAATCGATTGAATAATGTTACAAATAATGTTAGTTTTGTGAAGGATTAATGTGTAACTTGTGTGGAACTACTTTTATCATTTTAATAGCGCAGTTAGAACGTGTTATCTAATTTAGTTTATTGTAGGCTACATTGTTCCTTCTAAAATAATTCCATTATGCCAGTTAATGACACCAGCTCTAGAATTTAGATTGATAGGAAATTTAGGTTGATTTATTACAAGCGATTTAGGGCAGATATACTTTGTACACATCCTTAGATATGGCTTCCTTTCACTGACCTCACTGTCAAGCTCCTGTGAGTTACAGTAATTATACGTCTCCAAGATCTTCTAATCGCACCTAGTACACTATAGTGGTGTCTTCTAATTTTACATCCCTCTCCTTCAATGCATTTAATGTATGTCTCCTTATTCTTTTACTTTCTAATGCCCAGTTCATTACTCTTCCAGACAAAATAACTTTCTCTATTCATCTCGCAGGATCCCATTGACTGAAACGGTTCATACATTCACCTTTGACCAACATGCTTCGTAGGCTTTCGCAAACTGAACTAATTCTGTTTTCTGTGAAGTTTTGAGCTATTGTGCAGTATCCTGGGTTAGAAAGTGGCTAATATTTTCCATCCTCACTGTAGGCTTTGTCAAGGCTAACTATGGCATTTTTTCAAAGTGATCATGTTTTTATCTCTTGATTACGAATATACTTCTCCTTCTGTTTCCACCTTTTTACCAGAAATCGTTTTCATATCAGTTGCCATCAGCTTACGAATAATACAGTATATCCCTATTCTACTGAGACTTCTTTTCTGAACAATAAAGTGAGCCTCAAAGCAGAGTAATGAAAAGACAATCTCCACACTCACTTCTTTGCAAATTATCTCTATTCCTTGTGTTTATACATAGATTGATTCCTTCTCGTCAAAATGTTCGATTTAATTCCTGTTGAAACCACCTCAAATTTTCGAAGACTCTTAATGGGCCATTTCATATAAAAATCAGAGTACTTTAACCGCAATATTTCTACGTATTCTTTCGAAAATAATAATGAACCGTCTGAACAACATATGCCAATGATCATTAAACCAAACATTCCTAATATAATTTAGTTTATTTTCCGGGTTGGATCGCGTTGTTTTTGTCTGTACATTACGTACAGTTTGCCGACGTTTCGAATACATTGCAGTGTTCTTTGTCAAGGCGACTGAAATACCCCTACTCGGTCCGAGGTAATCAGTCTCCCAGGCGGCAAACTGTACGTAATGTACAGAAAACAACAACACGATTCAACCCGGAAAATAAACTAAATAATTCTACACGCCGTAGAAGCTTCACCTCTAAGATTCCTAATATCAGATGTGAGAGATTGGAAAATCCGTGACAAAGTCGAGAAATTTAGAACCATGTTTTCCACTTCTGGAGAGGCATAAGGCCCTGAGGTTCACTCAGCGTACCGTATTAATTCCTGAAGGGAAAGGTGATAAGGCAGACAAATAATCTCTCTAACCCACTAAACATCGAGGTTACGGGTAATGAGAGCCTCAATTTTCCCCACCTCCAGGGATCTCAAAGCCTGATATGCTGTTATCTAATCAACCAGTATTTTCTAAAATCTTCCACATACTTGGTGTCATGCCTAATAAGCGTGATCACGGAACAATATGGAGGTCACCAGTCCTTACGTAATTAACTAATTTTTACCATGGTTTCCTAATTGCTACACACGGCGTCAAAATTTCTAAATCTAGAAGTTTACAAAAATAATCAATAGTGTATTTTACATCTATTCTGTCGTCTTAAGCCTAAAGGCCGTATGTCAAGGCTTAAAAGTTTGGGAAATGACCTATTCTCTAAATTACAAATCGCCTCACTTCTTAAATTGATGTTTTTGATGCTACTTTCACTTAAAACTACGTACATCTCAGAGTTACGGCTATATTCTTAACGAAAACATGACACTGCCAATTCGCCTGGGATTTTAAAACACGTTTGAATTTGCTTTACATCGCACCGACACAGGCATGTCTTATGGGGACGATGGGATAAGAAAAGAATGAGAGTGGAAAGGAAGAGACCGTGGCCCTAATTAAGGTACAGACCCAGCATTAGCCTGGTTTTAAAATGGGAAACAATGGAAATTCATCTTCAGGGCCACCAACAGTGGGATTCGAAGCCATTATCTCCCGAAAGCAAGCTACAGCTATATGGCCCAAACTACATAGCCACTTTCTCGGTAATAAACGTCCGAGGTACGGCATAATTTACTTGAATGTTTCGTCACTTTCTAACTGATATACGGCTACTTCGCTGAAGAAATAGGTAGAGTGACCCCTAAACATTACAATGATAAAAAAATGCAAATTTAGAAAACTTGACACACACTTAGGGCGGGGCAGCATTGTGAACAATCAAGAGAGCACAATTGCGTATTAAAGAAAATGAAATTAATTATGTAATAGTATAATCACTTCATCATTTTTTTTTTTTGGCTTCTAGCTCTCAGATGACGGAGTATTTTCTCTAGAAGCGGAGCTGGATAACGTGCCCCCAGAAATCAGAGAGGAGGGACATAGGATTGTCCACGACTGTAAGACCACAAGTAAGTATATGCTAACTGACATTATCTTATCATTCTTACAGTGTGGTATGTTTCTAAAACCACTGTGTCCAAATGGCAATATTTTAGGACGTTCATACTAAAATAAAATGGCGTATGGCTTTTAGTGCCGGGAGTGTCCGAGGACATGTTTGGCTCGCCAGGCGCAGGTCATTTGATTTGACTCCCGTAGGAGATCTACGCGTCGTGATGAGGATGAAATGATGATGAAGACGACACATACACCCAGTCCCCGTGCCAACGAAATTAACCAAGGATGGTTAAAATTTCCGACACTGCCGGAAATCGAACCCGGGACCCCTGTGACCAAAGGCCAGCACGCTAACCATTTAGCCTTGGAGCCGGACACGTTCACACTGAGCTACTGAAATTATCATTCTTAAGCGTATGACTCAATATATAACATGCATAGTAAAATAAAATAACTGCACTTTAAAACTTCTGGACATATTCTACTGCCTGAGGTGTTTAAAAGAGGAAGTCTTTTGGATCTTCTGCGTAAGCATATACCGGGTGGTCCACCAGCCCCTTGCGATCCAGTTTTATCCATCCCTTCACATTTACTACAATTCTGAAAGACATCGGTCCCTCTCCCTAAACCGAGGGAATATAACAGACATGTGTGTTTACGGGGTGGAAAACAGCAGGATTTTTTTTTTTTTTTTTTTTTGCTAGTTGCTTTACGTCGTACCGACACAGATAGGACTTATGGCGACGAGGGGAGAGGAATGTCCTAGGGGTTGGAAGGAAGCAGCCGTGGCCTTAATTAAGGTACAGCCCCAGCATTTGCCTGGTGTGAAAATGGGAAACTACGAAAAACCATCTTCAGGGCTGCCGACAGTGGAATTCGAACCAACTATATCCCGGATGCAAGCTCACAGTCGCGCGCCCCTAACCGCACTGCCAATTCGCCCGGTAGCAGAAATCGTGAGCACCACTATTAATTCATTATGGGTACCTCGAATGAACCCGTAAAACGAGTACAGATACGCAGAACACGTACCTTAAAACAAGAAGTGGACGCATAGACCGGGAGCACGGTACTGTATAGGCTGGGAAGTGGGCGGAGTACGTCGAGTGTCGCAGTAGCTCACATGGCTAGCGCGGTAGGATGTGTGATAGATGACAGAGCTCGAAGGTTAGAAGGTTCAAGTCCCATGTACGTATTTTTTAAGCCAGTTGCTTGGGATATTTATATTATAATAATATACGTATTACCATGAAGATCTTAATGATTGAGTCATCGGATAGTTAAGAGCAAATAACAAGCATCTCATGGAGGCAGACTTTTTGAATACCTACTGCTATAGTATTTCACCTCATCAGGGTATCTGTCAAAACTTTAAAATGATATTCTGTGGGACCTGCAGTGCATGGAACACCATCATCCGACCAACCTCATACGAGTCGAATGCACATCAGTTTCACGTCAAGAGCATTCATATTGAATGGCCTATTCTATTCTGGTAATAGTGCGTTTTATACGTATGGCTGTGTTTATAGCGCATTGTTTTTTCATGCGGAGACATAGCTTGTACACACAGATTGATTGCATAGCATGGTACCGTTTAATGTCAGCTTAACCCACCACTGAATTGAATTTCACTATCACCTTTAATTTGATTACGTAAATGCACTTGCAAGGCTGTACGTGCGGCATCTGATTACCGTTACAAGTTTTTAAATTGAAATAAGTTAATTAATTAACCATAAGGTATGCTTCTTGGGCTAAAATTCTTTCTAAAATAACAGTTAAGCCTACCAACGTATAATAAGAATTACTGTTTCTTATATTTCACTCATTTCTCATCGAACCTGTCTTGTATTTCAGCTGGAGTTGACGCATGCGACACTGCCTATCAAATTCACATGTGTTACAACCGCAGCAACCCTCAGGTGAGTTTAACTAACATCCAAGTACCTGAATAGATTCGCTTGCTTACCTACGTATCTCTTTAGATTGCTACGATAATGTTAGTTACTCAAATAAATTATTTTTTAAGGCACCTGAGATCCCGATGTAAAAAAATCCGCTACTTAATTGCACTCTTGCATAGCCATTTTATTGCCATGACTAGTATTCCTACAGTTCTACCATTTTACAACTGATTTGTCAGTATGACTGACATGGGAAGTGCACTAATGACCATGATGGAAAGCTGTTGTGTTCCTGCTCTGCTTTGGAATAATGTGAGGAACAAGAGACAGGAGAGAGGTCTTGTAACAGACTTATGTAACAGACCAGCACGATATAACGTCCCAGAAATGAGATACTAACTATAAAAATTCCGGATAACTTCAGTAACATTCGAGGTGAAAATTATAAATAACTCAGTATTCATACCTGTACGTGCCGATCTCTACTATATTCTCACCAGAATGAGGACACTTTGGAATGTCAATGAACACCATCATCTTTCATCACCTTCTCTGTATTATGGCTCGGTTATGCATTTGAGGAAGAGCTTCTCGTATGTTTGAAATACGAATTTTCGGAAAGTGTGCCTCCTGGAATCCGAGTCCAAATGACAATTCTAAGAAAAGCTAAAGGAGCTACATAGTTATGTGGGTCTTTGATATTGTCCAATCATTTGTCTTGTAAATTCTTTGCTGGCCTCGCGGTGTAGGGGTAGCATTTTCCCCTCTTAACCGGAGGCACCGGGTTCGATTCCCGGCCAGGTGAGGGATTTTTACATGGATCTGAGGGCTGGTTCGAGGTCCATCCAGTCTACGTGATTACAATTGAGGAGCCATCTGGGGTGAGATGGCGGCCCCGGCTAGGAAGCCAAGAATAACGGCCGAGAGGATTCTTCGTGCTGACCACACGACACCTCGTAATCTACAGGCCTTTGGGCTGAGCAGCGGTTCCTTGGTAGCCATGGTACTTCGCAGCTGTTGCGCTATGGGGTTTGGATTTTTAGTGAATTATGTGCAAATATGTGAAATTTACAGTGTAGCTAAGGGGAGGTAGAAGCTTTCAAATCATATACTTATTTTTAAATCTTAACATTATATTAAGCCCAAAATAGAATAATTATTCGATGATGTCACCAATCTTATGTGAGGAGAAATCACCAAAAAAGATGGCAACAAGAACAATATGTCATTCTTCTCCTGCCTAGTGTTTTCTTAGTTGCCTAGATTCAGCACTTTAGTGTGGATTTAGCCGAGATTTACGGCCGAATGCCTATCCTGATGCCAACCCTATGTGGAAGAATGTACTGCATTCACTATTGCGTGGTTCCGTGGTTGTTTGTAGTGTGGTGTGTTGTATTTAAATTATCATGTGTATTAATAAGAACACAAACACCCACCCCTGGGGAGCAATATTTCATTATCATATTTATTATGAAGTCTTGTTGTAGGAACATAAGATTTAGTTTAAATATTAAATTACCGACGATACAGTCACGTTTTACTTTTTATTTTCTTGTTTTATGAATTATATAGCAAAATATTATTAACAATGAATAGATTATCTAACGAGTTTATAAACTTACCTCCTCTAATCTTGATGTTTTGTCTCTTCTAGCTCTATGCTGCCGTTCTTCACACTTTTGATTTCAAGATTGACGAATAAAGGTAAGTAGAGGCAGGTACTATTGAAATTAGTGTCCAAGGGAATTACATTTCAGTTACGTACTCAGACTTAGACTATATTATATTCCCCTCAGCTTTCTATTCGTTTTGTTTTTGCTATTTGTTTTACGTCGCACCGACTCAGGGATAGGAAAGGGCTAAATATGGGAAGGAAGTGACCGTCTTTTAATTAAGGTACAGCCCCAGCATTTTCCTGGTGTGAAAATGGGAAACCACGGTGAAGCCATCTTCAGGGCTGCCGACAGTGGGGTTGAAACCTACTATCTTCCGATTGCAAGCTCACAGCTCCACGCAACAAAACGTGTAGCCAAGTTGCTTGATCGCTCTGAACATTCAAAGAGAATAGTTGAACTCGACATTTAATTTTCCGTAATGTATAATTGCTCAAAGAGAGAACGGGCGCAAAGTGTTGTACATTTCCCGCATTTGATATTTTGTCAGACTTAATTCTGACTATTGTCAAAATATAATCGACCTCCTGTGTAGGCCTGTACCCACTATAAACGTTACATTATATGTCCAGTTGTCTCTGTGAAAATTTTACCTGCGAGGAAGCGATACAAATCCACAATACCATGCCTTGCAGTCAATTTCATTGTTTGAGTGATTGCTGAAAAGTATTAAGAATTTTTTTGCAAAGAATGCATAAAGCTCAATGTCGGAAGTGGGCATATTTCGTGCTTCAAATACTCATCACTGTCATCAGTTCGATCTGGCTCTGATGATGCTTCGATGGTTTCCTTGATATGGAAATCCTAAACCAAGTCCGCTCAACCTCATAACAATAAATGGGGAAAGAATAATAACAAACCTAACACCACATCGCATTAGGGTTCACGTTACTAACCACACAATACTCTGTCTTGACCAGTGGAAGATAGTCGTCAGCCAAGACTCATAAGATATGTGGCTCCAATTATATTGAGTTAATCCTTGATTTCTATTCATATGATGTAAACCCGTTTGATAGCGACGTGTATCAATATCTCTGTGTTTGAGTTAAAGGCTGGTATTGCCAAATATGCCCTGAAATTAAAAATAAGACATCGCCCATCTATTTTACATGAAAGCACGTGCAAAATCATTTTTAGTATAATATTTTCAGTACCACGATTCGAAGCACAGATAACCCGAAACTAAAATGTTTCAGTGAATACGCATAGGTTAGGTACATCCATAACATCGGCACTGTGGAAGAAGACGAGAGAAACGAACAGAGAAGAAGAATGAGGATCCTGGTATATGTAATTACAAAAAATTGCAAATTGATCTCAGTATTCCATGGCCTTGATTCATGACTCAGCAGCTCTGAGACCATTGAATGAGTAGCAGAATATAGTTCCAATAAATGTATTATTACTATTAACTATAATATCTGCATTGTGTACACCATTACTGCTCAAATAATAATTAGTCTTTCAGAGTCTTGAACAATAAGTCAAACATTACTTCCCTACAGCTGAAAATGACTTGCTGGGAATTATGTGATATCTTGCCAGATTTAGGAGTATATATAGTGATATTTATATTTGTGAACTGAAAAGTTCATCCGAGTTTCCTCATTCTGTTAAGAAACATTACGTTCTGCAACCATTACGATTACAATAAATTTCATATGATTTTCATTTCTATCACCAGTGTAACCAATTTGTCACACACCAAATCGCTTTTACAAAATGTGAAATAGTTACCTGAGATTTTCTTTATCTCTCCTCACATCAAGACATAAATTTTATACAATATTATGCAATGATATGCCATATATGACAACTTCTTCACTGTTTTCACATTCCGCGAGTGGAATTGAATTCCTGGTAATATTAGGGCGGCGTATAACAAAAATATATTAAACGCAGCTGAATGAGAGTTCTTGGGTGGGTAAATTTGAATTAAATTACGAATTGTTTTGAGACAGACTACGTTTCACACAGTTTACATTTATGTCACCAGTGCGATGCACCACGTGCATTTAATAAAATACAATTGCACCTTAAAGTTAATTTATAAAAAAAGTCAAAATGCTACTCACTGACTCACAATAAATTCACACATACAAATTTAGATTGCATCTTATTGTATATATGTATCTTAATTAACTGTTACTTAATTAACATTCTTGTTTCATAATTGTTCTTAATTATTTACATGCAATCATTTACAGTAACTCTAAGACTTTTCGTTGGCCACTATTAGTATACGTTTAAGTGGGATGAGTATAATATTTGTGTTAAATTTGTTTTGCTTGTGTGAAAATGGTTATGTACTATTAATTATTGTTTCGTCATTTCAGTTACCACATACTTAATTACGTATTTTTTGTTATAATGTTTGTATAGATAAATATAATGTGTTGTTTTATTTGTATCACCTAATATAAGCATCAATCAATCAATCAATCAATCAATCAATCAATCAATCAATCAATCAATAAATAAATCAATCATTTAACTAGCTAAGTAAGATATCACTTATGTTAGCCACTTTAGTTCAAGGGCTAGTCTCTGGATTAGAACACATGAATAATTATAAACTTATAAGAAAACTTATCTTAAACTGTTACTCTATAAAATAATGTATTTGTTGCAGAAATTGTCGATTGGCTTCTCTCCACGACCTGAAACAACTAAAATCACTGCACTTTCATCAGCTAAATTCAAAATGATAAAATAATTTATATGCAAGGTGGTTGTCCATAACTTCATCGGCACTGTACATTAACAGTTCCTGTATAAATAAACCTTACTCTGTGAATAAGAATTGTGTTATTAAAATAAATCCATATCCCATCTAGTTACTAACAAAATGTTATGTAATGTATTAAATCCCGTATTCTTCCACACCTTCCATAAAACGCTGTACTTACCTTACCTCTATGATACTATGTGCCACCCCACATCAACGATACCAATTTTTTATAACACTAACTCATTATAGGTCGAAGAGTTGGGGCTTATCCAACAGAAGTATAACACTCGTTAACGTGACCGTAAGCCTAAGAACTTGTAAGAGATACAGGGGAGAAGCGTGGATGTTCATGATGGGTAAACTGCCTTGAACATTTTGTACGCGAAAATGCAGTATGTACATTTTACTTCACTAAAAGTGCATACCCTATTCTAGATTTTCCAAATCCATTAAATTTAACAGATGCTGTAATATGTTTTATAATGCCTAGTGTTTTTTTCTTTGCACCAGTAATTTAAATCTCTGCTCTCCAGAGCCTAATTCTGAATTGCCTTTCCCAAAAGTAAACAATAAAAAGAATAGTGTCATTTTCACTTTATTTCGTTTCATCACTTCATTCGAAATCACGTAATAAATTTCAGATCTCTCTGTTCCAATATTAAATTAGGTATTGCTGTTTTACCTATAACTCTAGCTTTTCTTAATAATTTAGTCTAAAAAAACGCGTTCCGTCTGTTATTAGAACGTCCCTCAGAGTTCAGCATTTCGCATAAACATTATTCTTATTATTAAACTCCTTAATAGTCATCGATTTGAAAAATTTCAAATCATTACACTTGACTTCCAGATTTAGTAGGGCAGCTTTGGCGACAGCTGTAAACCCCGCACCCCTCTGCACACAGCTACACCACAGTGGTGCTCACGCTGCACATTCCGTCCCGCGGGCACCCACCACTGTAACTGGGCGGACTGGCAGGCAATGAGCGCAGCGTATGCTATTCAACCACAGTGACGTTGTGGCGGCTACGTCGCAGGCAGTAAAGGTTAAGCGAAGTTCTCCCGGTCACTCTCGATCACTGCGGCGATATCGAGTTTGAAAGAATGAGGGCAGAAATCCACGTCATCTTCGATTTACGTTGTAAGAAATAAGCTACACTGACTGACAGAGCAAATGCAACACCAAGAAGGAGTGGTCAGAACTTTATGCCAATTGCAGGGTAGACTGACGTCACTGAGGTATGCTCATGATGTGAAATGCGCCGCTGTGCTGCGCACGTAGCGAACGATAAATGGGACACGGCGTTGGCGAATGGCCCACTTCGTACCGTGATTTCTCAGCCGACAGTCATTGTAGAACGTGTTATCGTGTGCCACAGGACACGTGTATAGCTAAGAATGCCAGGCCGCCGTCAACGGAGGCATTTCCAGCAGACAGGCGACTTTACGAGGGGTATGGTGATCGGGCTGAGAAGGGCAGGTTGGTCGCTTCGTCAAATCGCAGCCGATACCCATAGGGATGTGTCCACGGTGCAGCGCCTGTGGCGAAGATGGTTGGCGCAGGGACATGTGGCACGTGCGAGGGGTCCAGGCGCAGCCCGAGTGACGTCAGCACGCGAGGATCGGCGCATCCGCCGCCAAGCGGTGGCAGCCCCGCACGCCACGTCAACCGCCATTCTTCAGCATGTGCAAGACACCCTGGCTGTTCCAATATCGACCAGAACAATTTCCCGTCGATTGGTTGAAGGAGGCCTGCACTCCCGGCGTCCGCTCAGAAGACTACCATTGACTCCACAGCATAGACGTGCACGCCTGGCATGGTGCCGGGCTAGAGCGACTTGGATGAGGGAATGGCGGAACGTCGTGTTCTCCGATGAGTCACGCTTCTGTTCTGTCAGTGATAGTCACCGCAGACGAGTGTGGCGTCGGCGTGGAGAAAGGTCAAATCCGGCAGTAACTGTGGAGCGCCCTACCGCTAGACAACGCGGCATCATGGTCTGGGGCGCTATTGCGTATGATTCCACGTCACCTCTAGTGCGTATTCAAGGCACGTTAAATGCCCACCGCTACGTGCAGCATGTGCTGCGGCCGGTGGCACTCCCGTACCTTCAGGGGCTGCCCAATGCTCTGTTTCAGCAGGATAATGCCCGCCCACACACTGCTCGCATCTCCCAACAGGCTCTACGAGGTGTACAGATGCTTCCGTGGCCAGCGTACTCTCCGGATCCCTCACCAATCGAACACGTGTGGGATCTCATTGGACGCCGTTTGCAAACTCTGCCCCAGCCTCGTACGGACGACCAACTGTGGCAAATGGTTGACAGAGAATGGAGAACCATCCCTCAGGACACCATCCGCACTCTTATTGACTCTGTACCTCGACGTGTTTCTGCGTGCATCGCCGCTCGCGGTGGTCCTACATGCTACTGAGTCGATGCCGTGCGCATTGTGTAACCTGCATATCGGTTTGAAATAAACATCAATTATTCTTCCGTGCCGACTCTGTTTTTTTCCCCAACTTTCATCCCTTTCGAACCACTCCTCCTTGGTGTTGCATTTGCTCTGTCAGTCAGTGTATTTACTTTCATTGCAGTTTACGTATTTTGACCAGATACAACAGAGAGTTAGGCCTACAACCTCAAATATTTTTATAATGTGCATGCTGAATTAAAATTTTCTTCTTCTTCTACTTCTTCTTCTTTTTGTCCTTCTTAATCTGTTTACCCTCCAGGGTTGGTTTTTCCCTCGGACTCAGCGAGGGATTCCACCTCTACCGCCTCAAGGGCAGTGTCCTGGAGCGTGAGACATTGGGTGGGGGGATATAACTGGGGAGAATGACCAGTACCACACCCAGGTGGCCTTACCTGCTATGCTGAACAGGGACCTGGTGGCGGGATTGGATAATTGGAATGGACAGACAGGGAGGGGGGGAAGGAATCGGCCGTGGCCTTAAGTTAGGTACCATCCAGGCATTTGCCAGGAGAAGTGGGGAAACGACGGAAAACCACCTCCAGGATGACTGGGGTGGAAATCGAACCTACCTCTACTCATTTGACCTCCCGAGGATGAGTGGACCCATTCCAGCCTTCGTACCACTTTTCAAATTTCGTGCCAGAGCCGGGAATCGAACCCGGGCCTCCGGGGCTGGCAGCTAATCACACTAACCACTACACCACAGAGGCGGATTATTACAATTTTCACTATTAAATTTTAAGAAGAGCTTGTGCCCGTTCGCACGTCCACGACAGATTACAAAATGGCGCCGACCGAAGGTATGGGCCTTGTAATCTAAAACAAGCAAGGAATAGTCACCTGCTATGATGTCTCAGAGGGCCATATACTTCTCGGAATGGTCATGTATTCGAGTAAAACGGTCAGAGGACGGTCTACAGTATTGTTTTCAAAAAAATAGAAAAAACATTATTATTATATAATCTTCATCTTGAATTTTCACGACATCGAGAGCGGACGCAATTACCGTCATCGGATATTTCTTTTGGAGAAGCAAAGGATTGTATAAGAGAAAAGAAAGAATACAACGATTGAATAAGAATAAAATATAAGTCTTCGCCTGAATTCAAAATCAGTTGAGACGAAAATAAATGTTCTGAAGTCGTTACGTAAGAAAGTGCGGATACAACGAAGATACGAAGAAAAATAAAAATAAGTTAAATTAAGGATAAACGACGTCAGAGAAGAATACTGAAATGGCAGTATATAGCATTATTATCTTCAACATTGAGACTATCAAGAAGATGATCAAGATGATGTGCTAAATTCAAATGATGGACCGACCTGGGAACAATTCATCTTACCATACGACCTGGAAATGACGAGGAAGGCGACGGGTAACCATCCGACCGAACCATGACGAAGGAAGGAGACGGGTAACCAGAAAGTACTACCAGAACGAAGGAGCGGATGACGTTCCAGATGTCTAACCCGTGACCGAACCGAAGACCCATCTACATCCATTGGGAATGGAACAGCTGGACCAGAGACAACCATGAGCGAGCTAAGTCATTCATAACATTTTTTGGCATAATTTTTGGTTTGCTTATACATGTACCTTAGGTATGTGCTGATGGCAATTGTAGACCGATAATATAGCAATGCAAGTGATGATTACCAACAAAGTGTAAGATAATTAAGTTTGAAGTTACGATTTAATAATATAGCAATAGTTTATGCTATATCGACCTGAACATTTGAAAGAAGCGTGAGGTTTGTAGAGAAATATGAAACAGCTGATTGAAATGACATACTGGGAGTGTATAGAGATTTCATTGAAGTAATGCATGAAGTTGACGTCACGTATGGTTGTGCGCGGTGTAGAAAGAAACATGGAATTACGCATTTGTTTGGTTCATAGAAAGGGCATTGAACTTCATATGTAAGTTATGAGAATCTGCGACTTGTAATTATTATTAAGAATCAATGTGGTATTTTCTCGTAGTCATCAAGTTGGGAAACACGATATATTTTTATGGAGGCTACGGTGTTTATAATGGATTGATGTTGTTATGAAAAAATGAATATGGTAATTAGATGAAAGTTTCGAGTTTTGTATAGTGATTTGAGAAGGTTTTTATGCGATGCAGGATCTTCGTGTACCTGCTATTCAAGTTATACCACACTACAAGTGAATTATATGATTTATTTGCGTAAGAGTGCCCACTCCGCGGGAGCTATATAAGCCAAGGTACGAACTGGATTTATTAGTATAGATGTATGCTCGTGACGAAATTGTATCTCAGTATAGATGACTTATAATGAATATAGAATAATACGACTTTGAATAGCTGTAGTTAAGCAGAAGTATTGCGACACCGATATATATATATATGAGATCATGATTTCCAAACCTCACAGTTTAGCGCTTCCATTTTAATTGCAAGAGAATAAAGTAGCTTGCATTGTGTTTGAATGTTATTGAAAGATAACTAATAAAAGGGACATTGAACCTATTAGGGCATGTGTGAGAAAGCCAAAGATTACGCTGAAGTTAGATAGATAGCTAGATTGGTTAATATTCTCCGTTTTGAACATACATTTCTTTAACGAACTTCAGCTAGGGAAAGGATAGAGTAGGAGCCGTATTTAACTGGCACTAGGAAAGAATGCCTTAGTTCGTAAGGAGTTTCAATGCACAACGAGATCGTTGCAACAAAATCATGTTTTCGGATTTTATTAAAACCTAACTTAATATATTCAGTTCTATTTTCGATTTCCTATAATTCACTCAGATCTACTTAAAAGTAATTCCAATTAATTCACACTTAATTTATTAATCTATTTGTGATGTATTGCGGCTGGATATTATATCCAAGTGAGATTGTTTAAATACGACTAAAGAAAGTGAACTTTCGGAACGAGTTAATTGTGTCGATGTTATACTTATAATTCAAATGCGAGGTGGACCTCAGATGTGTCCAGTGATCTGTTGTAAAAAAGCAAATATTGAACTTCAACTTCACAAAGGAACTGATCATTTTAAATAATTTAAATACTGAATATTATTTAATTTTATTATACGAGCCAGCGCTGACTCATTTTCATTACATATTCTCAGTTAATTTGAATAATGCGTTGCATTATATGAAATTAGTTATTCAATATTTTATTAATAAATATCTTGTGATTTTTCTAATTGCTGGTGTCATGAATTCTTTAATTACTGTCTAGATTGTAAGTTAACTACTAGTTAAGTAAGGTACCGAATATTTAAAAGTTCATACAACCATGGTAAGTTCTCTCAAGGTCTAACTCTGATAAGGTTGTCGGCAATGATTATCATTATGTCGTGAGTAACGATAGGTGACACCCGTGAGTTGGAATTCTCTTAGACTCACGTAAAGCGAATTCTACAGTAGGATTACATGTCCTACTTGCCATAAGTAAACCCTGAGGTATCCGCTGAGCGACTCCATTCGTCAAACTAGGCTGCCCAACGACGAGTTAAAAAATGGAGGTATCGGGCAAAGAATGTTTAACCCGGAGTGGTTGCATTAAATTGTCGCACCAACGTGGGCCAGAAGAGAAAGACACCGCGGGAGTGTAATATATTTAATTGCCGTATCAACGTTGACCAGAAGAGAAAGACACCGTGGGAATGTGATACATTAATTATCGTTCCAGCGGGGATGATTAAAGAGGAATACCCGAGAAAGGAAAATAAGGAGCGCCAGTATGTGTTTAATTTTAATTGATTTCCAATGTGGCGAGAAGAGAAGACACCGTGGGAACGTATTATAATGGAATATAATAAGTACAGATAATCTTGATTAATATAGATAGTATTGTATAGAGGTATAATGGAAAGGATTTATTAGGACTGTAACATTTGCAAGACATATGACGAGAGTTTGTGAAGGTGAAATAGGTGTAATATGTATGCGTATATGGTTATATCAGATGAAATGAACAATGTTGTGGAGTAAATGAGGATTCTCAAACGTTTATTTTTTCTTTTCTGGTCAAGTTAATAATTAGTTATTTTTAAGTAATATTTAATGAATACTCCACATGTTAAACACTATGTAGGCTTGTGATTACTGAGTGTAGGTTAGATGCCACATAGTAATAATTTATTTTCTTCTTTGAGATCAGTTCCGGAGTGAATTCAAAATGATAAAATCCGAACTCATGGTCTAGTTGTTCATCGTCTACCTGGTAAGATGATGCTATTCTCCAGCAAGGTCCATCCATATCATAAGTGACTGGAAACAAGAAACTTTAAGCTAGTGCACAATAGTGACATAAGAGACTATTTTAGTATAAGTAGTTTAAGGAGTTGTGAATTGTGTTATATATATATGTATGTGTATTTATATCCTGTGAACTTGGAGTATTGATAGGAAACTTAGAGTACCTTAGGAAAATAGAAAAATTGTAAGGAATTTAGAGAAAGCATACTAAATAGAATTTTACTTGACGGAAATATGGCGATGCAAGGAAGAGTACAGACCAGAAGGGGTCAGGAAGAAGAAATGAGAGAAATACAGGAAAGACATGAGGGAACCCCGATATGGTTCTTAGAGTATTTGAAAAAGCAGGAAGAAGAAAAACAGAAGGAGAAAAAGGAACGCGAAGAGAAGGAGAAAAGGCAGGGAGAAGAAAAGGAAAGGAGACGAGCAGAAAAGGAACGAAGATTGGAAGAATGGCAACAAAAACAAGTTGAGGATAGAGAAAAAGAAATACAGGAATTATATCAGAAGCAAGTTGAAGAAAGGAGAAAAGAACGCCACGAACTAATACAGGAGTTGGACAAGAAACAAGAAGAGTGGCAACTTAAGCAAAAGGAGACTCTGGAGGAAATTGTTAGCAGAATAGAATGCGAACATAAAGGGATGATCCAAGAATTGAAAGGGAAGCAGGAAAAAATGACTGAAGAGTTTTTTGGAGTAAGGAATGAAATACAAGGTTTGCGTGCCGAGTTGACCGAAACCATGGAAAATAAAAACCAAGAGATGCGAGAGGAGATAAACAGAATGAGGGCAGAAGTGGCACAGAATCCGAATATCATCACAGCACTGGTGGATGAAGAAATTGCCAAATTGACTAACAAGCTAGAGGAAATCAAAGGCAGTAATGAAAAGAAATGGGAAGAAGTAAATGAAATAAAGAAAAAGATAACAGAAGGTCAGGAAACTATGAAGAGGTTAGAAGATGAGAAGATAAATGAAATAGCGAAGGGCATGGAAGGACTAAGCCTGAAACAACAAGACTTAGTAGGAAAATTTAACCGAGCTTCAGATCAGGTAGCTGACAAAATAAACGAACTGAAGGAAAAAATGGAAACTGATAAGGCTGATTCAGAGCGGAAAATGGAGAAGACCGATGAGGAAATGAAGCAAATAAGGAAAGAGCTTCAAGAGATGAGGGTAGAAAACCAATCGGCGAAATCCGTGTTTTCGAACTCAAGTGAACGGCAAAGAGTTATGGAAACACAAGTACAGGAAAGGGAAAACACACCTTCAGTAATAATTGACTCGAGTAGGCGAGACATGGAAATGATGAACGGAAGCAACCAGAGTGATAGCACTCCCATTATTAATATCATTAAGAATTATGATGATCGACCCAAACACTTCGACGGTTCAGCGAAGATCTCTCCCAAACAATTCCTTAGAGATATCGAGGAATACTTTAGGGAAGGGAGAATACAGGAGGAAAAGAAATTACGCATAATCGTGAAGCACTTAGATGGGAACCCGAATATATGGTTTCGAGCATTTAAATACACCTTTCACACGTACGATGAATTTAAAGCTGCTTTCCTGAGAAAATTCTGGGACTCAGAAATACAACAGCAGTTGAGATTGGAGCTCTACTCTAGGAAATTTTCTAATGCAGGGCAAACACGCTATTCCGATTTCTTTTCTTACCAGTTTCACCGTTTCCAAGACTTAGATTGCGCACCGAGTGAGTTAGAGGCGATCAAGACTATACAAAGACAACTACCGTTAGAGGTGCAGAGATTGTTAGCCGCCACGGATATACAGACCGCTATAGACATGGAAAAATGGCTGAGGCAGATAGATATGCCATCATCATGCCTAGTAGAAAGAAATCCCAGAAATATTAGGCAAGTAGAGGCGATCAACACCATGAGCTCTGAAAGCACGAATGGTAGAGTGAGCAGGTCTGATCAAGACAGGACGGAGAATCATTTCAACGCACAAGATAAAACACGAAAAAGACATTGTTGTCGATGCAGCGGTGAGCAACCTGCGAGATGGGAACCAAGAGATAATAGAAGTAACCCACAATACAGGAATAACATTCGCTATAATAGAAATAGGAGCCAACCCTATCCAAGAAACAGAAGATGGTATAATGAAAAACGACGGCCTAATGAGTATAATAGAAATGAAGAAAATAGAAGATATATACAAGAGCTTCGAGAGCAAAGGCAAAATAAGACCCGATGGGAGGATGCTATTAGAGACAAAGATATCAATGGAGACCTCGAAGGAGCAGAGAGTCTCGAGCTCCAAGATTACAAGAGGAAAAGAGAAGAGGAGAGTTATAGAGAAAACAATACGCAGAGGGGTACAACTGATTCCGAGCCATCGGTAAGAAAAAAAACGCCAATGGAACAATAACTCAGATGGAAGATGTAAATAATCAGGAAAATAGAAACTTTGTCAAAATTCGCAGTTGGATAATAACACAATTTGATCACTGGGACATCCGACCAGAAGACTTGGTCCGAGATGAGACATGCGACACCAAGGAACCTGTATTTAAATTGCCAGTAATATTAGTTAGGGTAGCAGATGTCAAAATACACTGTTTGGTTGATTCCGGGGCCAGCATCAGTGTCATGTCAAGTACGCTATTTCAAGAATTATTAAAGAGGATGGAAATACCAATAATACCCGTATCTGGAGTTAAGATCAGGGGTGTCATTCCAGATAAATCGGTAGAATGCAAGACTCAAGCATATCTAACAATAAAAATAGGTAGACACGAGTTCGAACACCCATTTCTGGTAATGAAAAAGATAAAATACAGTATAATTTTCGGAATAGACTTCATGATGGCTTCCCAAATGACGATAGATATGGAACGTTATGAAATTAGATTCCCTATCAGAGAGAATGATGGGAATAAAACTATAGAAACAATCCAACTTAAAGACATGTTACAACCTGAAGAATACTTGAAGATTGAGGGAAAGGAAGTTGACTTATTAAGTAAAGTGGATTCAGCCTTGGTAGAGAAAGACGATAGGCAGCAAGAAGACATCGAAATGACAAAAAGGATCGAAGAAATCATAACCATGGAGGAAGTAAATAATGAAAACACAGAGATCTGGGAGGCATTAGCTCAAGCTGACGTACCATCTGAAGGAAAAAAAGTACTGCACGAAATTATCAATAAATACATTGACGTTTTCGATGATAAACCAGGGCAAATACCGAACTTCAAGTACAAGATAATAGTGAATGACTGGACTCCATATATGGGCAAAATATATGACGTACCAGAGAAGTACTTCAGCGAAGTGAAGACGATTATCCAGCAAATGTTAGACGATGGAATAATCATGAAGACCACCACACCCTATTTGAATCCGATTGTAATTGTAAGGAAAAACAACGGGAAACTGAGAGTGTGCCTAGACTCGCGTAGTATCAATGGAAGACTAATTCCTGAATATAATAGGGCTCCTAAGATCAAGGAGGTAGTAAAGAAATTTCGTGGTCAGAGGTACTTTACGACCATGGACTGCACGGCCTCTTTCCATCACATTGTCCTCGAGGAAAGGTCACGGTTGTTAACCGGATTTATGTTCAACAACCAAACATATGCCTACTGTCGTCTTCCATTCGGACTGAAGAATAGTTCTGCCGTTCTGGTGAGAGCATTGGACAGAAGCCTTACTAGCGAAGTGAAGGAATTTATTAACTGTTATATCGACGACATAGTTTTCGGAAGTTCCACTTTTGAAGAGCATTGCATTAACCTAGAAAAGTTGCTCAAAAATCTGCAGAAAACTGGTTTCAAAATAAATATCTCGAAGTCAAGATTTTGCCAAAGTCAAGTACTTTTTGTTGGACACTTAATCGATGGCGAGGGAATAAGATTAAAGCTATTTGCGAGTTTCCTCGGCCGACAAAGGTCAAGCACGTCAGACAATTCCTAGGAATGACGGGATTTTTCTCAGACCACTGTGAGGGATATACTGAGACAGCCGCACCACTACACAATTTATTGAGAGCTAATAACAAGTGGAAGTGGAATGACGAGGTTGAGCAAGCTTTCAATAAGATGAAAGAAATGATGAAACAGAGCATAAAACTGGGATATCCAGACTATGAGAAAAGATTTATAATTCAGGCAGATGCATCGAGTATCGGTGTAGGTGCATGCTTGTATCAGGAAAACGAAGAAGAACAGAAAAGAACATATCTGGCATTCACCAGCCGGAAATTAACGAAACATGAAATGCACTACACTACCACCGAGCTTGAACTTCTAGCGATAATTCACGCGTTACAACAGTGGAGAAGAATCATTTATGGATACCCAGTGACCATAAGAACTGACCATAAAGCATTAACTTTTGGGTTAAAGGCAGTCATGGTAAGCGAGAGGATAACGCGCTGGATGCTATATACGCAGCAATTTGACTTGAAGATAGAGCATTGCAGTGGTAAACAAAACATTTTAGCTGACGCTCTGAGTAGGAACCCTCCAGAACAAGAAGAACACATCTTAGAAATCGAGTTAGACATTCGAGAGCAAGAACTACTGAGAAAGCTCGAAAAACTAAAGGAATTCCAGGAGTCTGACAAAGAATTAAAACATATCATCGACAGGTTAACAGAGAAGGAACCGGATTCTGAATGGCAGAACAGTTATGAGATTGTAGATGGAATACTGATCAAAATTATGGGTAGAGTTGACCGGAAAAGAAGGATAATAATACCATGAGTATTGCAAAAAGAACTGATTTGGCATACCCATAACATCACGGGCCATGCGGGCATAGACAAAGTGATCAGTACGTTGAAAGAAAAATTCACTTGGAAGGGACTACGAAAATCTGTCAGGAACTTAGTTAAAACTTGTGACATATGCCAGCGTGTTAAACACAACAACTATGTATGCGGACATAAACCAGTGCCAATCATTCCATTAAGATCGCACGAGATATATGCGGTAGATATTTTTGGCAAGCTACCGACCGCAAAAAGAGGAAAAAGGTACACACTAGTGGTTGTTGACATATTTTCCAAGTACATTTCACTTCAAGCTATACAGAGAGGCAATGCTAAGCAAGTCATACGGGCCCTAGTGGAAAAGGTTTTTCCTGAAATGGGTAAGCCGAAGAAAATACTCACAGATAGAGGAACACAGTTTACGTCTGAAATATTCCGTGAACGAATGAAAAATGAAGGTATCAGACATACAATGTGTTCAGTACGACACCCAGAAGCGAACCCTGTAGAAAGATACATGAGAGAAATCGCCAAGTTTGGCAGAATATACTGCAACCAACAGCATTGGAAATGGGTGGAGATATTAAGTATTATTGAAAGGAGCTTGAATAACACCATTAATCAATCCATCGGACAGATTCCCAGTGTAGCTCACAAGAATATACATCCGGAAAGGAGTTGGGACAGAATATTTAATATGCCAGATCCACAGCAAATAGAGACTATGATAAAAGAAAAACTACTGGAACAGTCACAAAAACGATTAAAGAGGATGCAAAACAAGAAATTCCATGAACCTTACAAACGAGGTGATCTTGTATTAATTAAAACAGTACCAATGTCTAATGCACTGAATAAAGTATGTGCGAAGTTCCTACCGTTATACAATGGCCCATATAAAGTAGAGCGTGTGCTAGGAAATAATGCATACGAATTAACAAGCATGAATGGAAAGTACAGAAATGTACACAATGCTTGTAACATCAAGCCTTATTACCAAGAAAATCAGACTAATGAAACCACAGAACTAGAAGATTAAAAGGCCAAGAATGTAGGAGACACATACCTATATCAAATTATCATCCGCAAGTCATTTGAAATTTCTATTTATTATGTTTATTGAAGGAAAGATTCAGCTGATTACATAAATACAGTCGAGTGTAGCAAAGAACATCTCTAAATCAGGAGCGATAATAAACGGTCGATATATTAAAATCGATTAGCCTGTCGCAATATGACAATGAATATGTATAAGAAGCGAAGGCACATTTATGATTCGAGTTTAAGAAAGGAAAATATATTGTGACCAATATATTTTGTCCGTGACGGGGGACAATAAATGTGCCCGTTCGCACGTCCACGACAGATTACAAAGTGGCGCCGACCGAAGGTATGGGCCTTGTAATCTAAAACAAGCAAGGAATAGTCACCTGCTATGATGTCTCAGAGGGCCATATACTTCTCGGAATGGTCATGTATTCGAGTAAAACGGTCAGAGGACGGTCTACAGTATTGTTTTCAAAAAAATAGAAAAAACATTATTATTATATAATCTTCATCTTGAATTTTCACGACATCGAGAGCGGACGCAATTACCGTCATCGGATATTTCTTTTGGAGAAGCAAAGGATTGTATAAGAGAAAAGAAAGAATACAACGATTGAATAAGAATAAAATATAAGTCTTCGCCTGAATTCAAAATCAGTTGAGACGAAAATAAATGTTCTGAAGTCGTTACGTAAGAAAGTGCGGATACAACGAAGATACGAAGAAAAATAAAAATAAGTTAAATTAAGGATAAACGACGTCAGAGAAGAATACTGAAATGGCAGTATATAGCATTATTATCTTCAACATTGAGACTATCAAGAAGATGATCAAGATGATGTGCTAAATTCAAATGATGGACCGACCTGGGAACAATTCATCTTACCATACGACCTGGAAATGACGAGGAAGGCGACGGGTAACCATCCGACCGAACCATGACGAAGGAAGGAGACGGGTAACCAGAAAGTACTACCAGAACGAAGGAGCGGATGACGTTCCAGATGTCTAACCCGTGACCGAACCGAAGACCCATCTACATCCATTGGGAATGGAACAGCTGGACCAGAGACAACCATGAGCGAGCTAAGTCATTCATAACATTTTTTGGCATAATTTTTGGTTTGCTTATACATGTACCTTAGGTATGTGCTGATGGCAATTGTAGACCGATAATATAGCAATGCAAGTGATGATTACCAACAAAGTGTAAGATAATTAAGTTTGAAGTTACGATTTAATAATATAGCAATAGTTTATGCTATATCGACCTGAACATTTGAAAGAAGCGTGAGGTTTGTAGAGAAATATGAAACAGCTGATTGAAATGACATACTGGGAGTGTATAGAGATTTCATTGAAGTAATGCATGAAGTTGACGTCACGTATGGTTGTGCGCGGTGTAGAAAGAAACATGGAATTACGCATTTGTTTGGTTCATAGAAAGGGCATTGAACTTCATATGTAAGTTATGAGAATCTGCGACTTGTAATTATTATTAAGAATCAATGTGGTATTTTCTCGTAGTCATCAAGTTGGGAAACACGATATATTTTTATGGAGGCTACGGTGTTTATAATGGATTGATGTTGTTATGAAAAAATGAATATGGTAATTAGATGAAAGTTTCGAGTTTTGTATAGTGATTTGAGAAGGTTTTTATGCGATGCAGGATCTTCGTGTACCTGCTATTCAAGTTATACCACACTACAAGTGAATTATATGATTTATTTGCGTAAGAGTGCCCACTCCGCGGGAGCTATATAAGCCAAGGTACGAACTGGATTTATTAGTATAGATGTATGCTCGTGACGAAATTGTATCTCAGTATAGATGACTTATAATGAATATAGAATAATACGACTTTGAATAGCTGTAGTTAAGCAGAAGTATTGCGACACCGATATATATATATATGAGATCATGATTTCCAAACCTCACAGTTTAGCGCTTCCATTTTAATTGCAAGAGAATAAAGTAGCTTGCATTGTGTTTGAATGTTATTGAAAGATAACTAATAAAAGGGACATTGAACCTATTAGGGCATGTGTGAGAAAGCCAAAGATTACGCTGAAGTTAGATAGATAGCTAGATTGGTTAATATTCTCCGTTTTGAACATACATTTCTTTAACGAACTTCAGCTAGGGAAAGGATAGAGTAGGAGCCGTATTTAACTGGCACTAGGAAAGAATGCCTTAGTTCGTAAGGAGTTTCAATGCACAACGAGATCGTTGCAACAAAATCATGTTTTCGGATTTTATTAAAACCTAACTTAATATATTCAGTTCTATTTTCGATTTCCTATAATTCACTCAGATCTACTTAAAAGTAATTCCAATTAATTCACACTTAATTTATTAATCTATTTGTGATGTATTGCGGCTGGATATTATATCCAAGTGAGATTGTTTAAATACGACTAAAGAAAGTGAACTTTCGGAACGAGTTAATTGTGTCGATGTTATACTTATAATTCAAATGCGAGGTGGACCTCAGATGTGTCCAGTGATCTGTTGTAAATGAGCAAATATTGAACTTCAACTTCACAAAGGAACTGATCATTTTAAATAATTTAAATACTGAATATTATTTAATTTTATTATACGAGCCAGCGCTGACTCATTTTCATTACATATTCTCAGTTAATTTGAATAATGCGTTGCATTATATGAAATTAGTTATTCAATATTTTATTAATAAATATCTTGTGATTTTTCTAATTGCTGGTGTCATGAATTCTTTAATTACTGTCTAGATTGTAAGTTAACTACTAGTTAAGTAAGGTACCGAATATTTAAAAGTTCATACAACCATGGTAAGTTCTCTCAAGGTCTAACTCTGATAAGGTTGTCGGCAATGATTATCATTATGTCGTGAGTAACGATAGGTGACACCCGTGAGTTGGAATTCTCTTAGACTCACGTAAAGCGAATTCTACAGTAGGATTACATGTCCTACTTGCCATAAGTAAACCCTGAGGTATCCGCTGAGCGACTCCATTCGTCAAACTAGGCTGCCCAACGACGAGTTAAAAAATGGAGGTATCGGGCAAAGAATGTTTAACCCGGAGCGGTTGCAAGCTTTAGAAACATGTATAATATAATACAGAGTTACGGTGGATAAGCTGTGGCTTGTGGTTGTTTGGGTTTAAATTATCTGATAAACTCACCAACAATCCAATCATGCTTACCGCGAATAGCGTCAGTTAGGTTATTTTTTTGAAGGCATACTGTATATCTATCTGGTAGATATATTTAGATTGTTATTGTACTTTAATCTTGGATAGTAAATATCTATGTCCTCATTCGTGGATGGAACTCCCTTACGCCTGTTACATTTTAAATACTACTTTCAGAAATTCAGTGAACAGAGAAAGTCACACAACACTACAACACTGTGCAAAATCAAGCTGTAAACTTGTTGAATTATGTAATTATATTACTTTTTGCTTAATGAATAGCAGGAATTTTACTTTTTGTTAAATGAAAATACTGTCAAATCCGTCCAAGGAATTGTAAATCGTAGCTTCTGACGCTTAAATCCTATGCCTTTGCAGATTGTAACAAAAAATTATAATGTGACAGTTTTCTTTGAATGAATAACACTGACCATTTATATCGAGCGCAGTATAAATCAATCCGGAATATCTTGAAAAGGTCAATCAGCGTTGAACGCAAATGATACACACGTTAGCTTATGCCGATACTGTGTAGTAACATTCGTTGTTGATGAATATTGAATTTTCACGACCGCATTGTATTCGAAACCGACTTTCAACCTATTAGGTCGTGTTACGTACATTTAGCACGTGTTGAAGAGATGTTAAGTACAGAAAAAAATGGCCAACCAGACACCAGTGGGATCCGAACTTACAACCTCCCATTTTCGCGTCGGTTGCTCTAGCAATTGAGCTATGGTGGCCTAGGCCACCTTTGTTCTGTTGGAAAGGATCTAAACTGCAGGTCTAGCACTACTGCCATCACACTGTAAAGTGCGTTTAAGTCGCCCGTTGAGGGCCAAGTCAATGAATATTGAATTTTCACGACCGCATGGTAATCGAAACCGACTTTCAGCCTATTAGGTCGTGTTACGTACATTTAGTATGTGCTGAAGAGATGTTAAGTACAGAATAAAAATGGCCAACCGGACACCAGTAGGATCCGAACCCACAACCTCCCGATTTCGCGTCGACATTTTTTTCAGGTGAGTGTGCAATATTGATTTCGATTAGTTCGGTATTCAATAATAAATTATTTTAACATTTATGTTTCTATGAATCCTGATGACACTGAAATAATAATGAAGAAAGTGAACGAGAAATACCGTAGGGACTATTTGTACACGGAGCATAAGACGCCGTTAAATATTCAGAAATCCAGTGTTACCCATCGCATATTTGAGGCGTATAGTTGCATACCTGATGAGAGGGTTTTCCTTAGTTTCCGGTTTTGTACTGTAATCCAGAGTTGTATTGGTAGAAATGAAATAGAGTGCCTTCACATATAAACAGGTTGCTTCACCTTGTATCGTAAATTATAGTATAATCGTCCATTCCTTACATAAAACATTCAATTCTTCTGCGAATACTTGAGAAAGATAATCTACAAGGAATCCCGTAAGCATAATGCACGGGTAAAGTGGGAAGAAATTTCCCCGTAGATTATCTGTCGACTGTTCTGCAGTATTCTAAAAGTTCCTGTTTAAAGGCAGCAAATATGTGATAAGAATTTTCCTCGTCATTAATAAACTTGTGACAGCAAGTGTCATTATCGTCGACGTCATTGCGTTATTTCCCAGTGTCTTTGTTCCCTAAAGGAACTAGAGGTTAGTCTAATTGACAATTCACTTAAACTCCGAAAACCGGGCGAGTTGGCCGTGCGCGTAGAGGCGCGCGACTGTGAGCTTGCATCCGGGAGATAGTAGGTTCGAATCCCACTATCGGCAGCCCTGAAGATGGTTTTCCGTGGTTTCCCATTTTCACACCAGGCAAATGCTGGGGCTGTACCTTAATTAAGGCCACGGACGCTTCCTTCCAACTCCTAGGCGTTTCCTGTCCCATCGTCGCCGCAAGACCTATCTGTGTCGGTGCGACGTAAAGCCCCTAGCAAAAAAAAAAAAAAAAAAAAAAAACTCCGAAAACCGTAAAAGTAAGTTAGTGGGATGTAAAACTAATAACATTATAGTTCACTTATATATCTACTAAGAACTTTCAACTACTGAAATATACCGGTATTCTAAGCATTCGAACATACACACAAGTAAGAAAGCTTATATTCTACCGATACCCTTCTATTCAAAAGTACATTTTTGCAACAGAGAATGTTATTTATTCTCAGATCAATCGATCGGTCGATCGATCTATCACCACTGATCTACCTTTATCTCCTCATTCTCAGTATCCTCTTTTCAATGTTCCCACATCTTTCTACCGGTGATCATTCTCGATACTATCATGTGTGTTAAATCTGACTTATGAATAAGATGTTTCGAGTGCACCCATCTTTCACTCCAGTACAGAAGTTGGTCTGGAAACAGACCGGTATAATGATTTCGTCCGCGAGATGACTTCTTTCTTGCAGAATACTATTGATCGCAACCTGATCGCTTTGCAGTATCTTGATTCACTTACCATATTACCATCTTGGGAGAACACACATGCTAAGCACTTGAAATGATCCACCTGCTCCAGTTGTGTATTCTCAACCTGACATTCAATTCCCTTAGTTTTCTTCACTACTGACACCACTTCAGCCTTGGAAATGGCAATCTTCATATCACACTCATTACTCGAACATTCAAATTCCACGACATTAGATTGCAGGCTTTCAGCACAGTCTGCCATTAAGACCAGTCGTCGGCAACTCAAGACCAGTGGCCTTTATACACGTATCTGCTCGTAGACCACTAGACACACGGCTACTGTTCTGCGCCACGAGCTTCGAAAAGCCACAGGACCCGAACCGTGCACAGTAGACTCCATGATAGGGGACTGTATTCAATAAGACCCCTCAGGACTCCATCACTTCTACGACATGACAGAGTAGTTCAAGTTCAATGGGCTGGAGTGCATCAGACTTAGAAACGAGATCAATGGTCCAGTAAGTTGTTCACTGATGAAGTGCAAATTGGTTTACACACCTATGACAACTCTCTGCATATATGGAGTGCAAAAATAGAACATTACAATGAATCATTCTCAGCAGAACGTCACCTACATACTGGAGGTTCAGCACTATTCTGGGCAGGTATCATGTTCCAACGCATTGCACTACTGGTTCACATTCAAGGAAATATGACGGCTTCAGTGTATGAACATAACATTCTCCGACCCATGACGAGTTGTTCTGCAGAGACCATATGAGATGGGATTTACTCTACAGGACGACAACGCTCCTCCACATCGTAAAGCTGCTGTAAATGGATACGCGAAAAGACGCGGGATCTGCAGAATGGAGTGGCCATTGTCTTCCTGGACATGAACTGCATAGAGCATTCGTGGACCTTTCTAAAAAGAGTAATTTCAGACGGTTAGCATCCACCACTAACAACTCATACATTTAAAAATGCTCAGTGATTTCGAACTGGGTACCGTTCGTGGGTTCGTGGAAGACCGATAGGTTATTGACTGGTGCCTGCATTGAAAAATGTCTTTAATTTGTGATGTTCTGAATGAAGAAGTTCCTTAATTTGTTTGGTTCAGTCACATATTGAGTGCTTTCCTTTTTATACTGGGTCCATTAAATGTATTATTCTGAATTACCCATCAAATAATATTATATCGGTTCCACCTCAACACAACGGAATCTGGTATATGCTTAACACTTTTGAACCGACTTTAATATAGCACTGACTTAGTACTGTTAATAGAGAGGGTGGAAAATATATATTCCTCAATATTCTAGCAACTGGTCGCATTAATAAAATTATTTATTATTATTATTATTATTATTATTATTATTATTAATGAATGAAACAACCAATGAATCTATCAATCAATCAATCAATGAGCAGAAGAATCTTCATCCAATCACGGACGACCAGCAATGGGGAGAGTATTCGTCTAATGTAATTCAAATTGCTGAAGATATCCCACATAACTAAATGCTACAAAATAGTAGATGACAATAGAATGCAATTTATATCCCACAAATCTTTCCTGGAAGGAATTTCTAACATTGAACTATGCATAGGTATTGCAGGATGCTTCCTAGACCCTAACTAACAAGTCATAGCCATTCCTCCTTAAGGATATTTTCACTACATAGGCCCTACTACATATATCGAGTCTCTCGTCACCTTTCCTCCATTTCCTTTTCCTCACTCCTCTCATGATATTACACAATGCCGCGCTGAATGGCTGAGACGGTTAAGGCACTATCTTTCTGAGCCCAAGTTGGCTCAGTCCGATGGTATTTGAAGGTGCTCCAGTATGTCAGCTCTGTGTCGGTAGATTTATAGATTTCTCGGCACAGATAGGTCTACGGAAACGATGGAATAGGAAAGGGCTCGGAGTGGGAAGGAAGCCGCCGTGGCCTAATTAATGTATAGCACCAGCATTTAATTGGTGTGAAAACGCGAAACCACCTTCAGGGCAGCTGACATTGGGTTCGAACAGACTATCTCGCGAATGCAAGCTCACAGCTGCGCGCCCCTAACCGCACGGCCAACTCGCTCGGTCAAAAGAACTCCTAGCTTAACAAGAGTGTAAACTTGGAGTTAATTTTTAATTCTAAAGATTTCTTATCTTGATTTCTCTTGTTTCTGCTCAGTTTCGTGGTAGGCATGCCATTTGTATGTATATCAAGTCCCTTCTCTGAATTTAGATACACAGCAGATGACTTAAAATATGATAGCATTCATCACAGCATGGTTGATGTCTCTTCCGGTTGCTATCTGGATGATTCTGTATTACGTTCACCGGGCGAGTTGGCCGTGCAGCTGTGAGCTCGCAACCGGGAGACAGTGAGTTCGAACCCCACTGTCGGCAGCCCTGAAGATGGTTTTCAGTGGTTTCCCATTTTCACACCAGGCAAATGCTGGGGCTGTACCTTAATAAAGGCCACAGCCGCTTCTTTCCCACTCCTAGCCTTTTCCTGTCCCGTCGTCCCCATAAAACCTATCTGTGTCGGTGCGACGTAAAGCCAATTTATAACTGTATTACGTTCTCGACCATGGCAAATATCGTAGTCCACTTGGTTACGTGCCAGAAGCGACCGTGGCGGATGCGACCACGATGAAGTCGTGCCGGTAGCAACCGAGTGGAAAGCATCGTGCCGCATGCGACAAATCAGTCAATCAATCAGTGGGTCATCACTGATCTGTATTTAGGACCGTCGCCGAAGTGGCAGATTGCCAATCGGTTATTTACCTAGTCTTTTCTTGAATAATTTCAGAGAATTTGTAAAGGTATCGAATATTTTCATTGATAAATCCCAAACTGGCTTCCTCTTGAATTCTAGCTTCATCTTCATAGTGTGATCTTACCTACTTTTAAAACCACCACTCAAACTTATTCGTCTACTAATGTTATTCCAAGCCATCTCTCCAATGACAGCTCGGAACATACCGCTTATTCGAGCAGCTCGTCTCCTTTCTCCCAAGTCTTAGATTAACGGTGCAAGCTACACACCTGCAAATTACGGAACTGTGATCCTGTCTCCAAGATTTCTTGTGTTAATTTGGTGCATCATTTACCTTCTAACCTGTATATACTGGAATGTGCTTTGATTATCTAACATGATCTTACGAAACTTCGAAGTACGAGTATCTCTTATGGTTACCTTCAACGTTTTCAAATTTTATTTGTTTAGCTCATGCCGGGAGTGTCAGAGGACATGTTCGGCTGGCCAGATCTGTAGCTGCTTTTACTGGTACACCTCATGGGAGTGAGTTACATGTACTACTGCGTGAGGGTGTTGTCTGTGGGTGTGGGTGTAGGTGTAACTGTACGCGTTAGGAATGGGAAGTGATCATGGACATGAAAAGGGTACGATACCGGCATTTAGCTGAAGATGAAAGTGGAAAACCACGAAAAACTATTTTCGAGGTTGACCGACATCTTCCGCAGTAGCCGTAACGCGCTGGAATAACCTGTTTGGGACGTTCTCCCAGACATGAAAATGCAGCTCCATTTGTATGGCCATGTTGTAGAATAAAACGTAAATGCATCACTATGTTTCGTGTTGTAAAAACTACCAGGTTTCCCCAGGAGTGTTACGTAAAGTAGGGACAGTAGCTGCTTATAGGAGTAGTTCAAGTGGCATTGCGCATACTGCTGGTACTTCGCAGTAAAATCGTCAAAAGCAACTTAGGAAAAGACTGTTCTGTCATTTCTGTTTCCTGAAAATCCTGGAACTGGTACTGATGATCCCCAAGAATTGTATTTATAGACAAGGAAACTGAAAAACAAGTATAATCTTCATTAAAATATAACTGAGCTTACGTTATTCTAGTATTCAGAATTACTTAATTGTAAATCCCCCTCCCCAGCCATATTTTTAGGGTTTGGGCCTTAAAATATATCTTGCATTATTTTATGAACCATGTATGTTTTTTGTACGGAAGGAATATCTCTGCTTATGACATTCCAAATTATACATTACATTGATTTAGTTTTCAACGACAAGTTCTTGTGTTGGCTTTAGATATTACCTTTGTGTGTGACTTAATGTATGCGTGTTTTATTTAAACTTTCGTCATACAAATATACTCATTAATTATTATTTATAAACCTTTCACGAAATCGTTGGGATTGTTCTCTATAAAAAGCTTATATAGTCTGTATTTCCCAACGACTAATTCAGTGTACATAATTAAATGTTCAGCTTACCGGGCGAGTTGGCCGTGCGCGAATCCCACTATCGGCAGCCCTGAAGATTGTTTTCCGTGGTTTCCCATTTTCACACCAGGCAAATGCTGGGGCTGTGCCTTAATTAAGGCCACGGCCGCTTCCTTCTAACTCCTAGGCCTTTCCTATCCCATCGTCGCCATAAGACCTATCTGTGTCGGAGCGACGTAAAGCCCCTAGCAAAAAAAATAAATGTTCAGCACGGTTTGCGATAATAGCAGTTCGATATTTGAACAGAATTTGAACAAAGTAAAGAACAATTTAATTCTTTACCCGGTAAGCAGTGTTGTAAATTTTTCGCGTATTTTGTATCCATTTCTGGTTCTGATTTAACTTACCTTATCTTGGATGATGACTTAGCTTATTAAATTGAAATTTGGGTTGTCAACACCGGTCGTATCCAGCACGGTTACAGATTATGCGGTAGCTAGTGGCACGGGTCGCACGCGGCACAGTCGAATCTGGCACGACACCGTCCACTTGGGTTTCGAAGTGCATTATTATTATTATTATTATTATTATTATTATTATTATTATTATTATTATTATTTCCTTTTTTCTTAATCTGTTTACCCTCCAGGGTTGCTTTTCCCCTCGGACTCAGTGAAGGACCCTACCTCTACCGCCTCAAGGGCAGTGTCCTGGGGCGTGAGACATTTGGTCGGGTGGATACAACTGGGAAGGAGGACAGTACCTCGCCCAGGTGGTCTCACCTGCTATGCTGAACAGGGGCCTTGTGGGGGAGGGGGGGAGATTGGAAGGGATAGACAAGGAAGAGGGAAGGAAGCAGCCGTGGCCTTAAATTGTGTACCATCCCGACATTTGTCTGGAGGAGAAGTGGGAAAACACGGAAAACCACTTCGAGAATGGCCGAGATGGGAATCGAACCCCTCTCTACTCATTTGACCTCCCGAGAATGAGTGAACCCGGTTCCAGCCCTCGCACCATTTTTCAAATTTCGTGACAGAGCCGGGAATCCAGCCGTTGCCTCCGGGAGTGGCAGCTGATCACACAAGCCACCAACATTATTATTATTATTATTATTATTATTATTATTATTATTATTATTATTATTATTATTATTATTATTATTATTATTATTATTTAGCTTTTATGTTCTGGGTGTACTTTATGGTTAAGGGTACTGTTCTACACATGGGGTTTACGCAAGCCAATAATGAAAATCATGTTAATCAGTGTTTTGTTTATATGAATTGCCATGGTTATACCCACAACATAACCACACACAGGACTGAAAGCTACGAGTTTTGTATTCTAGAAGGTTCAAAATTTCTTATTGGACTATATAATTGACTCATTATTAAACTACAAAAATGGCGAATCCTATGCAAGCACTGAATAATAATTTCTTTTATAACAGTATGCTCGCCAGAGCCCTCATTCAACTCTTTCCGTCAGAAGGTAAAGTTTTCTCCTTATGATTGGTGTAAAAATATGAAAATTTTGGGTTTAGCATACATTTAAAAGAAACACAGGTAGATGTTCATTAGCTTAGCGAAAGTGCTTTTTAATACTTCATCGCCATGGACTCGTACATGGAAGAGAATAGCAGTGACCACGATAACTCTAGCTGAGGGTCACATTGTTTCCATCTCATTTGAAGGGCTCCTTTACTCTCATCTTTAATAAGTTCTTGTTTTCTTCTAATCCTGAAAGCACGAAGTTTGCGAGACATTCCAGTCAATAATTCACACATATCAGTCAATTATGTGCCTGCAAAGTGGCCGAGATGGTGGAGATTATTATTATTATTATTATTATTATTATTATTATTATTATTATTATTATTATTATTATTATTCATTTTTGCTGTTGGTTTTAGGTCGCACTCATTCAGACAGGTCTTATGGCGACAATGGGATAGGAGGGCGCTAGGACTGAGAAGGAAGCGACCGTGTCCTTAATTAAGCAAGCTACAGCCACAGCATTTTCTTGATGTGAAAATAGGGAGCCCGCGGAAAACCCCCTTCAGTGCTTTCGACAGTGGGATTTGAACCCATCACCTCCCGAATTCAAGCTAACAGGTATGCGGCTCGAACCGCGTAGCCAACTCTCTTGGTGACTATTGGTTAAATGGGAAGTACAACTGGTAATAATTAAAGAAACGCACCTCAGCATAAATAGCGCTGTTTGGAAAGGTGGATTAAATCTTACACCTTATGGCTTGTATGTTCATTACCAACGCCAGGGACCCACCAACCCTCCCCGCCATTGGCGTCAATAATCTCAGCCATTGGCTGAAATTTATACATGGCATCACTCCCAGAATTCAACACAGATAGATTTCATTACCAACTGTGACACAGTAAGAACTCCAAAACAATAATAATGTTATTTGCTTTACGTCCCACTAACTAGTTTTAAGGTTCTCGGAGACGCCGAGTAGCCGGAATTTAGTTCCACAGGAGTTCTTTTACGTGCCAGTAAATCTACCGACACGAGGCTGACGTATTTGAGCACCTTCAAATAACACCGGACTGAGCCGGGATCGAACCTGCCAAGTTGGGGTCAAAAGGCCAGCGCCTCAACCGTTTAAGCCAGTCAGCCCGACAATGAACTCCAAAACTAATGGTGATAAATTAATAAACACACACCCAAACCCGTTATGAAGAAAATAAATCAATGCATACATATAAACAAAGGCCACTTGCGCTGAAGATAAACCAATGGTGAAAAGTGATAATGGTGATAATAAACGCTTAAGCTGAAAATAAACTAATGGTGATAAATACATTGTTATAAACCCACACCCAAACAGAGTCTGACCCCGTATGCTGAAAATAAACAAATGGTGTCAGATGAATATACTGTGCACGCATCTAAACAAATCCTAACCCTCTTGCGCTGAAAATAAACAAATGGTGTTAAATGAATATGTGCGCATCTAAACAAATTCTAATCCCAAATGGCCATAAAACACACACACAAACACACACGCACGCACACACACACACCTAAACAAAGTCCCATCCCTTATATTGAAAATAAATCAATGGTGATAAATTGATACAAACATTCAACCAAAGTACAGCTGAAAATAAACAATGGTAATGAATAAATTAATATACACCGACACATAAACAAAGTCTAACTCACCGGGCTAGTTGGCCGTGTAGTTAGGGTCGCACGGCTGTCCGCTTGCAAACGAGAGAGTGAGTTCGAGCCCCACTGTCGGCAGCCCTTAGGATTGTTTTCCATGGTATCCCATTTCCACATCAGACAAATGCAGGGGCTGCACCTTACAGTAAGTAAGGCCACGGCCACTTCCTTTCCACTCCTAGGCCTTTCCTATCCCATCGTCGCCATAAGACCTATATGTGTAAAACTGTAAAAAAGAAAAAAAAAACGAGTCTAACTCCTTATGTAGAAATAAAACCAATAGTGATAAATTACTATATATACAGCCCCGAACAAAGTCTACTGAAAATAAACCAATGGTGATAATAAATTAACTTAACTTACGTTAGTTTGGAAGTAATTGAGTAAAAATAATCGAATGAATCGTAACGAATGCGTATTTAGTAATTTTCACTGGTAACCGTTACCTTTCACAAAATACAAATTTTACTCGTAATTTACTTCTTGAAATAAAATTGTAATCATTACATTCTAGTAATCGATATATATATCGCATCGAGTGTTTGCCAGCTTTGGAGCCCCAAACCTCGCAAGGCATCACGCCAAGAGTACGACGGTCGCTCGTTCATTTACTCGCGGCTTGTTGTGGTTATTTGTAACTGAGTAAAATATTTCTCAGGTAAATGAAATTCAGCCCAATTACATTTACCGTAATATGTACTGTCCCCAAAAATTGAAAATTAATACAAATACACCCATATGAAGACTAACCACTTATGCCGAAAAGAAACCAAATATGATAAACTAATACACACGCACTTAAACGAAGTCTAACCATTTATGCCGAAAATAAACCAATGGTGGTAAATCATTATACACACACCTAAACGAAGTCTAATCACTTATGCCAAAAATAAACTAAATATGATAAATTAATATACACACCTACACGAAGTCTAACCATTTATGCCAAACATAAACTAAATATGGTAAATTAATACACACACACCGAAACGAAGTTGAATCACTAATGCCGAAAATAAACCACACGTGATAAATTAATTTACACACACCTGAACGAAGTCTAACCGTTTATGCCAAAATTAAACCAAATATGATAAATGAACACCTACACGAATTCTAACCATTTATGCTGAAAATAAACCAAAAGTGATAAATTAATACACACGCACACCTAAATGAATTCTAACCATTTATGCCGAAAATAAACCAATGGTTATAAATTAATACACACACAGACACACCTAAACGAATTCTAACCATTTATGCCGAAAATAAACCAAATATGATAAATTATAGCACACAACAAAACGAAGACTAATCAAGTATGCCGAAAATGAGACAAATATGGTAAAAATGGCGTATGGCTTTTAGTGCCAGGATTGTCCGAGGACAAGTTCGACTCGCCAGATGCAGCTCTTTTGATTTGACACTCGTAGGCAACCTGCGTGTCGTGATGAGGATGAAACGATTATGAAGACGACACATACACCTAGCCCCCGTCCCAGCGAAATTAACCAATTATGGTTAAAATTCCTGAACTTGCCGGGAATCGAACACGGAACTCCTGTGACCAAAGGCCAGCACGCTAACCATTTAGCCATGATGTCGGACACCAAATACGGTCAATTAATACACACACACGCCTACACGAAGTCTAACCATGCATACCAAAACAAAACCAAATATGATAAATTAATATACACACCCCTAAACGAAGTCTAACCTCTAATGCCAAAAATAAAACAATGGTGATAAATTAATACACACGCAGACACACCTAAAGGAAGCTTAACACCTTATGCCGAAAATAAACCAAATATGATATATTAATACACTGAAGAAAATGGAAATTCCAACACACAGAAGGAGTGGTGCTACATTGCTGCAATTGAACATGCAAGACGAGTGTTCGGTTGTGATTCGATGATTACACTTTCAGGCCCCTCTGGCTGCAAGTTTGGACAACAATCAATACAGGATGTGCCCACCACGAGCTGAAATTCATTGATGAATTCGTCGAGGCATGGAGTCAATAAGGCCCTGAGGAATTGTGGTCCATGCTTGCTGCACTGCACGGGTCAGTTGTTCCAGAGTTGTGGGTGGCTGAGGACGGTTTGCCAGTTGTCGACACATGCTCAATAGGACTGAGGTCCGGGAATCTGGTGGGCCATTCTAAGGTTGTGATGTCTTGGAGAGCTTCTCTGGAGATGCGTGCAGTGTGAACCCGGGCATTGTCCTGCTGAAACATCCCATTAGCAATGTTCACCATCATAGGGGCAACCACTGGATTTGGTACCCTATCAACGTACTGTCGAGCAGTCATAGTGCCCTCAACAAGCACTAATTGTGATTTCACATTAAACCCAATAGCTCCCCAGACCATAATGCTTGGTGTTGGCCCTGTGTGCCTCTCGACAATAAGATCTGAGCGGCCCCTCTCCCCGGTTCGTCAGCGCACACGATTCCGGCGATCACTGCGGGCAAGACTGAAGCGCGATTCATCACTAAAGACGACCCTATGCCATTCGTCGACCCACGTCGATCTTTCTCGACACCAGGCTAGCCTTACACGTCGCTGTTGTAGGGTCAATGGAACACCTTCTGCAGGGACACGGGCTCGTAAGCCAGCTGCACGCAGGCGATTACCAACTGTTTGTTGTGTAACGTGGGGTGGCACAGCTGCTCGAATTTGCGCTGCTGTTGCATGGGGTTCCATCCGGCCCATCCGAATGATGCGGCGATCCTCTCTCACAGTTGTCTGTCGCGCTGGGCCTGTGCCAGGTCTACGAGTGTGGGTAGCTTCATTTGACTACTGCTGCCATACAAGTTGTACCGTAGATGCCTGTCGGCCAACACGTGCAGCGACAGTCCTTAGCGATAATCCAGCCTCACACAGCCTAATTATCCGAGCCCTCTCAAACGGCGACAGTTGTTGATAGCGTGCTCTTCTCAGTCGTCGAGTCATGTTTGACGGGGAACACTTCACTGCACAGACTGCAAGTCAACTACGCTACACCAGAGTCCGTATACTGGAGTTGATTCCTCCGCGACCAATCACGTGGGGAGACCTGTAGCAACAATCCAATGGGTCTGAAACTTTGATCGTTTACATACGTACATGGCATCGTTCCATATCTTGCAAAACAACACAAACGACCATTGCCTTCATGGTGTTGCAATGTCCATTTTCTTAAGTGTATACAAACATCTACGCATTCTAATCATTTAAACCGAAAATAAACCAATGGTGTTAAATTATTACACACACACCTAAACGAAGTCTAATGACTTACGCCGAAAATAAACCAAATATAATCAATTAATAAACACACATCTAAACTAAACTAAATCTCTAACCCCTTATGCTGTAAACAAACCAAAGGTTATCACTTCACAACCTCAACACTCATTTCCGCATTTGGTATCAGTTCCTACGAAGTAAGTACCACCGTGCGAGCTGGTGGCCCGGTTAGGGCCGCGTAGTTGTGAGCTTGTATTCAGAAGATGTTGGGGTCGAATCTCACCGTCGGAAGCTCTGAAAATCGTTTTTCGTGGTTCCCATTTTCACACCAGGCAAATGCTGACAGGGGCTGTATCTTAACTAAGCTCACGGCAGCTACCTAGCTCTTTCCCATTCTTGTAGCGCCGAAAACCTTCGATGCGTTAGTGCGACGTTAAATCACTAGCAAAATAGAATACGGTCCGCCTCTGTGGTGTAGTGGTTAGCGTGATTAGCTGCCACTCTCGGAGGCCCAGGTTCGATTCCCGGCTCTGCCGCGAAATGTGGAAAGTGGTACAAGGGCTTGGACAGGCCCCACTTAGCCTCGGGAAGTCAACTGAGTAGAGGGGGATTCGATTCCCACCTCAGCCATCACAGAAGTGGTTTCCCACTTCTCCTCCAGGCAAATGCCGGGATTGTACCTAACTTAAGACCATGGCCGCTTCCTTCCCTCTTCCTTGCCTATCTCTTCCAATCTTCCCATCCCTTAACAAGGCCCCTGTTCAGCATAACAGTGAGGCCGCCTGGTCGAGGTACTGATCCTCCTCCCCAGTTGTATCCCCTGACCCTAAGTCTCACGCTCCAGGACACTGCCCTTGAGGCGGTAGAGGTGGGATCCCTCGCTGAGTCCGAGGGAAGAACCGAGCCTGGAGGGTAAACAGATTAAGAAGGAAGAAGAAGATATAAAATAGAATACGTCCCTTGCAACAACCAAGCATCATGCAATTGCATGTGAACGAGCAGTGGAAACCCAGCCGTACCGTACAACTAGAGAGTCATTCCCTCTTTTAACTCTAATCAGAGGACAAACCTGTCCTTCACAGAATGAAGGTATCGGGAAATGAATGCAAGGACCACGAAGGGCGTGAAATTAAAAGAAATCTGAGGCTTCGTAAACCCAATATTGTCGCGGTTGGAAGAGAATAAGGGTTCACCGAAGGGGGTCAGCTAGGAAAGGAACGAGGGACTCGTGGTCACCAGCCCATGCTTCCAGGATGAATCTCAGGGTTCCCCTTCTAGTAGCCTCTTACAACTTGCTGGAATACTATGGATGTGTTCTACGCCACCCAGCCACTAGGGGAAAGGTAATCGATAGAGACCGTCGGTTAACCTTTACACGTTCCAAGTGATGGACACTGGAAGTGGTGATTTTATTCACAGATCTAGTAAAAAATGATATTTTATTTTGAGTTGTCTTCTCCATTACCAAGACATTCTTTTCACAGACCAACATAATTCTGGCGTACGTGACAGAAAACAAATCACCCTCTTCAGGCTCCTCACGTTCCCATTTCCTATTTGACTTCCTTTGATCAACTCCCTGTCCCCTTCAGACCACGATGGTGTTGGGTTTGTGACGCCCAGGTAGTCTTTCAAGTTCACGCTCTTCGTGGCCCTTACCGATGCCATCATTCTTAGAAGTGTTGGACCTCTTCCATTGTTCATTCTTATTAGTGTTAAAGGAGGATGATTACCCAGTTGTACTTCCTCTTAAAACAATATTCATTACCTCCACGCATCACTCTGAAAGAAGAGTCTATGAGTTTCAGTGGATTTTATATTTTATTTTTATATACCGTAATAATGCTCCTTATGGATTGATTTACAGACCGGGAGAAGATAATAAGCTGGCTTCAGAAATTGCATCAGATGCAAAATAAACCCGATGAAATGACTACTCGGAACGACTACATGTGGTTTCTACTGTTGGTGCTGCAGAATGGGCGGCTGACAGTACCATTCAATCGGCCACCACCGACTGGTCCCCTGTGCCCTCTTTCTCAGATATTGGTAAGTACTTCGTTGACCAGTCTAAGGCAGTATCAATGAAAGAATTATTTATTTTGTCTTTAGCACTATATTTCCACGTTTTATATGGAGTTGGTGGAGCACAACGGGCTCACTATGTGACTTAGCCCGGAGTTTAAGACCGGATGCCCTTCCTGCTGCTGCTCCTAGTTTAAATTCCAGTCGGGATTCGAACCCAGGGCGATCGCTTGGAAGTCAAATGGCTACCCAAATGTTGTAGCACGCTCCGTCCCCGTGCAAGAATATTTTCAAATATCTGTCCCTGCATTGAGAAAAGTCCTTTCTTATATATTAGGCTATCTGCCGTACCGTCACTGACGAATTATTGCCGATGAGATGGAGACAATCTGCATTGTATAAAGTTGGTGCTGGGTCTGCTTTGTACACGTTAGAAATTAAAACTGTTTACATGGTTCATTTTTGGAGAGAAAAAGTCCATAATTATGGAATGTCTGAAATCGCGAACGCTGTATGGTATGCTAGTATCATACTAGACCAGTCGAATCGTCACACCTAAATAGCAAATAGAGTGCAATATTTCTTCTTCTGATAAGGAAGTGTATTCAGGAAATTTAGTGCAATCACAATACAGTTCTGATTCTATTGAGGCAAAATCCAGGTCATACAGTATATAAATTCAAATTCTCAATCCAGGGAAAGACGACAATATAAATGTTATTGTACTTCAGGAACATATAACCATACCAGGACCAATATAATTATTGTCATTTTACTATGATAAAACTATGCTCGATAAATGTTACATAATATATCCGCACATTTCCTTTAACTTCAATACAATACCTGTAATTAGTTTTTGTTTCTGTGAGGCTATCTTTAGTGGCGATTACTAATTTCCTGAATGTAGTTCTTGATATTCTGTAACAGCTTTGTAATTTATCGCCTCCCGAAAACTCCGCACCTACAACACAGCGGATTATGGAGAATACAAGAACTCAAAGTGAATATATTATTTTCCTAAAGTCTTTGTTACCAGTGGTTGAAATACTTATCACAAAGCAGAAAATTGAATTTAGAATGACCACCTGATAAGGAAGTTGTTGTTGTTATTGCAACTGCTGTACGAAAGAGGCATATGCGCTTCTGGTGGGTACATCCATTCAATAAAAGAAATAGTGAAGTGCGGGATTATTAGGTCTTTGAAAGACGTAGAAGAGAACGAATACTGGATACTGGCCGCACTTAAGCGACTGCAGCTATCGAGCTCGGTAAACTTTGGAATTTACTTTTTATTTAAAGTAAATAATATCCACATGAATTACTTAGTAATGGTCATTTTTAATTATTTTAAAATGAAATGATGTTGAATGACTTATCATTTATCTTTCCTTCCTGGTAATTCCCAACATGGGAGCTAGTGAAACTGAGATCCTCGACATATAAATAAGAAGATTCGTGTTTTTCTTATATCAACGATTAATAGTGATGATATAATGTATGAATGTAAAATATTAGTAGTCAAATGCAGGCAAATAGGCTGATAATTATCTGCAATATGTTACGATTATTTTTTAAAAGAGTTAGGGAATTGTTTTGTATTCAAGCAGACAAAATTATAAAATGGAACGTGATTTTATTTTAATATGGCGTAATATCATGAAGCAACTCAAGGTTATTTTTCTACTTTCAAGCAGAAACAATGTATATAGTCAACATTTATTATTATTCCAAAGATCTTTGAACATTTATTACATTAATTAATTAATTTAGGAGAGGTGATAGTCTGATTTCTACGAATTATTTAATTCTATTTTATTTCAAGATTCTTTTTAATTTGATAAATCATATTAGACAAACTTATTCACTCTTTTTATGATATTTTAGGATAAGTAAATACTTTAAGACATCCATAGATTAAGCATTATTAAATTTTATGAAGCGTTAAGAATTAATTTGCGAGATAGAGATGTCCACCAAACTGATTTCCGTGAATCTAGCCGTCGAGTTCACCCAACATCTTTTACTCTCGAGACGTACGACCTCTAAAGCGTACGATGTTGGTAGTTGATCGTGAATTGAGCTAGTCAGGTTTCCTTTGCGACCCAGCCTGGACGCGGAAACAGCGCAGTATATGTGTGTGTTAGCATTAAAATCATGTAGAGTGAGACTAACTGCCTAATATCAGACATGGATATGTTTTGTGAAACCTTTTGACATTGCAAAAAGCCAGGTCAACTTATATGCGTAGATCTGTTCGGGAAACTAGTAAAATCTCGGTGTGGATACCGATATGTGTTCACTTTGATGCCCTCAGAAAATATGTCAAAATGTATCCCCTGAAAAAAGCTAGTGGAAGGGGTTGCCTGAAGCAGGTTATTGACAGATATATTCCTGAGTTTGGATGTCGACTCAGAATGTTATAAGATCACGGCAGTCAGTTCATTTCAAAGATATGGACTACCAAATTGGATGAACTGGGTGTTAAGACCATATGTTCGTCTATTCGATACCCACAAGGTAATATGGCCCAGCGGGTCATAAGAGACATCGGGAGAATGTTTAGAGCCTACAGCCTACGTACACGATAAGCACAGTTCGTGCTTCGTGGTGATGTAGAACGATGGTGTAATACTACGTTACACGCGTCTACGGGATGTACGCCTTACGAAATTCATTATGGTAGGAAGCCAACCAATCAAATTGCAAGTACGCTAGGCTTAGACTTGGGAGAGGGAAAATCTAAGGATGATTATATCCAGCTGGCCAGGGAAAATTTAATCAAAGTAGGAAATAAACGCATTTGCCAGCAGAAAAGAGCAAAATTGGACAAATTCAGTTTGGATGACAAGATTTTGAGTTCCATTTCCATCAGCTGCAGAGGCGGGAAATATGTCTAAATTCTTTATTTTGTATCAGGGGTATTACATGATTGTGAGCCGTATCGGGAAGTGTGCATATTCTTTAAAAGATCAGGAATGGAATATTGTCGGTACTTAGAACATCAGAAATTTAAAGAAGTACGTCACGTGAGATTTGTTGAGATATTAATAAGATGATTATTTTTTGTAAGAAGCTGGCATAAAATAAATGTAACATCTGTGAATTTGCGTGTGAATCAAGTGTCGTATAGGTGCACTAAACTCCAGTACATGGAAAAATAAGTGCTATATTGTTGTGAATTGTATGATAAGGAGAGAAGAGGACACTTAAAAGTTTTCTATGATGCCAATGCGCTAGAAAAGTTCTCATATAAGTGATATTTTATAAAATGTATTGATGTGTTAAAAAACATAATTGTTGTATACTCATTTAAAAGTGTCTATATGTGTCAATGTTAGTGTTACGTTTATATTATGTTGTTCGTAAATCAATCTATTCTTTGTTCTTCGATTTATTTATGAAGGAAACGAATTATAACGGTTCAAATCCCGTTACAATCATTTATTTGTATCATTATTGTTATTATTATGATTATTATTGTATCTAATTTATGATTATTATTATTATTATTATTATTATTATTATTATTATTATTATTATTATTATTATTATTATTATTATTATTATTATTATTATTATTATTATTATTATTATTATTATATCTGTAATATTATTAATACTATTCATGTAACTATTATTACTTTTTAATTCAATTTTATAATCTGATTTCGCTATGTATTAATTAATTATCGCTTGCTTTATTGTATTTAATTTGTTGTGTATATATGTGTGTGTGTTAGCATTAAAATCATGTAGAGTGAGACTAACTGCCTAATATTAGATATGGATATGTTTTGTGAAACCTTTTGACATTGTAACATAATTATGGTGTAATACTGCTTCAGTAACTGTCAAGTCATCGCTCTGCCATTGTATGCATTTAGCGATGAGATCATATCGCTCATTAAATACGACAACGTCATAACTGAAAAACCGTTAATTTTCAAGAGGAGTATTTGAACGATTTAAAGGGCTTCAATTTCAAGACAAATATATTTACAAACAAACCTGGCAGACTTCATACAAGATATCAAATTCTATACTAGGGTATTTGCCCTTCATTTTCCCGAAGATCAAATCGTTGAAGCCATTGTGGAAGGTATTTCACCATCTTACAGATCATACTTGTGTTTTGCGTCGCGTCCGCAAACTTTTGCCGAGTTAGAGGCTATGGCTGTCTCCGCCGAAGGAGTTAGAAATGCCGATACCTTGCGTGTCGCGAAAGAACCCCCTCCATCCTCTAGTAGTTTTCGGCCTCCACCTCACCGACCCGTCACACCCCGTAAATATTATGCTTGCGGGTCGCCTGACCATCTTCGCAATAAATGTCCATCGACCAAGTCTAGTGGGACAAGGAATGGAGCAGGGTTATCTCAAGGCTGTTTTAAATGCGGCGCGTTTTCCCATATTGCCAAGAACTGCCCTAATGCTAACAGCACCCCCTCCTGCTCAACTTCGTGTGCAACTTCCACCAACAATCATAAGTGACTAGCGGCTTCGGCTGAGTCGGCTAACCCATTTTCCCGAGGCTCAGCCCCAAGTAAACCTGTCGAAATTTCAGGGAAAACTCAGTCTTCAAATTTATCTTTTGAAGGTCCCAAAGAACGTCTTAGGATTGCGGCGGATACCCCCGCACCTGTTCCTTTTCTCAAAATTGAATTAAATAATGAACCTGTAACAGCTCTATTAGATTCTGGCAGTGTTTGTTCTATTATTTCGGCTAAATGGTACTCCAAATTAAAATCTATGTGTAAACTTCCTGATTTTTGTTCGTCTTCGGTTCAATATGTTTCGGCCAACTCATCCCCATTAGATATTTTAGGTTTTCTGTATGCTAAAATCCGCATTTCGAAATTCACTTGGAAAATAAAACTGTTTGTGGCTAAGCACTTGTCTTGCCCCATTATATTGGGAGCCGATTTCATGTCTCACACCGGTCTAGTGCTCGACCTTCAGAGCAAGTCGTGCACTTTCAAATTTGATAGTAATTCCAAAATACCTTTGTTAAAATGTAGTTCTGTAACATGTTCATCTATTTCGCCTACCCAGGATGAGATGTTGTTAGATCTTAGACATCTACCTGAGGAGCAGGCTGATAGTATTCGTAAGTTGTGTCAGTCGTTTTCAGAGGTTTTCCCTGATACTCTTGGGGTCACTGACCTTATAGAATACAAGATCGAGGTTACGGATTCGATTCCTGTCCGTTTTCCACCTTATAGGCTATCTCCACCTAAAATGAAGGCATTGAAAGAAATCATAGATCAGATGCTAAAAGATGGTATTATTCGCCCCTCTAAGTCGGCGTATTCTTCGCCTATTTTTATAGTCCCGAAACCCCAAGGTGGCTTCAGGCCTGTGATTGATTATAGGGCTCTCAATCGGAAGGTGGTGTTACAATCTGTGCCCCTTCCAGACCTTCACTCTTGTTTTTCATGGTTTCGTAAGGCTAAGTTCTTTACCATCTTAGATCTTAACCAGGCTTATAATCAGATACCGTTAGCAGAGGAATCTAAACACCTGACTGCTTTCGCCACTGATTGGAATTTTTATGAATACAACCGCGTGCCTTTCGGGCTCCCCACGGGGGCAGCCGTGCTTACGAGACTGCTAGACAGGGTCTTCTCCGACATCAAATTTGAATACTTGTAACATTATCTTGATGATGTCGTCGTGTTTTCTGAGACCTTTGAAGAACATCTTGATCATCTGAAAGAGGTCCTAAGTCGCCTTCGTAAGGCAGGGTTAACAGTTAAGTTGTCCAAAGTCGCTTGCGCTAAGCCCTCCATGTCATTTCTAGGGCATATTGTGTCGCCCGATGGTGTCGCAGTAGATCATTCTAGAACACAGGCCATCCGTGATTTCAAACCTCCCAAGGACATCAAGGGGATTGCTAGATTCATTGGTATGGTGAATTTCTTCAGGAAGTTTATTCCAAATTTCGCCAATAGAGCGGCGCCCTTGAACTTACTTCGTAGGAAAGGCGTCAAATTTGAGTGGGGACCTTCTCAACAAGCCGCTTTTGAAGATCTCAAATTAGCCCTGTGTAATGCTCCTGTTCTTGCAATGCCGGATTTCTCGAAGAAATTCATCGTCCAAACCGACGCGTCGTCGTCGGCAGTGGCTGCGGTCCTTCTTCAAGAGATCGAACTAGGGAGGCGACCCATCGCCTATGCATCTAGGACTCTTTCGGCTCAAGAAGCCAAGTATTCCATCTAAGAACTTGAGGGTTTGGCTGTCTTGTTTGCGCTAGAAAAGTTCCGCCTTTATCTGGAACATGTCAAGTTCGACTTGGAGACTGATAACCAAGCCTTAAGTTGGGTCTTAGGTAGGCCGCGTCGTACGGGTCGTATAGCCCGGTGGGCCATCCGAATTTCTGCCTTCCAGTTTGACGTTAGGCATATTAGAGGTACTGAAAACGTGGTTGCTGACGGACTAAGCCGTATGTTTTCTAATGATGTAGAGACCCCTGAACAGGTTGATAGTTCTTCACCTCCCGAGCCCATACTACCTGAGGTTAATGCCATTCTAACCGATGCTCCCATGTTGTTTAGGGATCTTGAGAAATATCAACGTGAAGATCCGACGCTGGCCCCTATCATGCAAACCCTTTCTTCTGGGGAACATGTCGTCCCTTATGTACTGAGGAATGGTGTTTTATGTTGGTCGTCGAGGCATGATAAGATGATGAAAGTTGTGGTTCCAGCTGTTCTCGTGGCCATGATCTTCAAGTACTATCATGAGACCCCATTAGGGGGCATTTAGGCATCTTCAAAACCCGTGAAAAGATCCGTGAAATGTTCATTTGGAAGGGTATGGACGGAGAAATCCGTGAATTAGTAAAAGCTTGTAAAACTTGTTGGCTTAGTAAACCCTCCATGTCCACTAAGCAAGGGCTCTTGTCTTCTCATCAGGCGTCGCGCCCCATGGAACGTCTTTATATCGACTATGTAGGACACTTCCCCCAGTCAAAGGGGAACGCCAACAAATTCATTTTTGTGTGTGTAGATGGTTTCACAAGATTTTCCTGGTTATTTCCGACTAAGCTGGCTACCGTTCAGTCCACGATTTCTGGTTTAAATTCCATTTTGCTTCGTTTGGTCCGTGTCAATATATTGTGTCTGATAATGCTAAAGCCTTTACCTCTAATCTCTTTCGTAAATTCTGTTTTGATCTATCTATCTCACATGTAACAACTTCTGCTTACTATCCTCAACCATCTCTGGCTGAACGGGTCAATCGTAATCTGAGGTCGGCGCTGATTGCATATCATCATGAAGATCATTCTAGGTGGGACACGTCCCTGCATTGGTTAGCTTTTGCTTTGAATTCGGCGGTTCATGAATCTCATAAATTTACTCCAGCTTCTTTGATGTTCAAGTTTGTTCCCAACACGCCGTTCTCTAACCTTTGGTCTCTTAGTGATATTCTACCTGAGACAATAGATCCTGATAACATTAAAGATCTTTGGAAGAAGGCCAAGGCCAATCTTAACATTTCTTATGAAAAGGTTAGGGAATGATATGATCGTGGACGGAGGCCCACCAATTTAAAGGTAGGAGACCAAGTTATGGTCAAGAATTTTGTTCCCGCGGGCAAGCTTGCCCCCAGATTTCATGGGCCGTGCATAATTTTAGATTTTCTTACGCCGGTCACTTTGTTAGTGAGTAATCCAGCCACTGAGAGGATCTTTAGGGTACACCTGTCACAGATAAAGCCTGTGTAATGTCTAATAACTTAGTCTTGAAAGTTTGGCTGCAACGGCGTATAGGTTATATTTTTGGTTTCATTTTTAGGCCTTCTGCCTTTTGAATTATGTTCTTTGTATTTAAATATTCATTGTACAACCTCCCCTGTCAGTTAAACTGCTATCCTGCCCACCTAGGCCATTACCATGCTCCCGTCTCCTGCTCAAACACACCAGTGGCTGGAAAAAAAAAGGCACGCCGCTAACCCCTCAGCCTCAACGTCTATACCGTACCCACTAAATAAATTGTCTCCAACAACATCTTTCTGCCGCAGAAATTTTAATGTTTCAGTGCCCGGCAGCTGCTCGGCACCGTACTCCCACTGAGGTGGGGTACGGGCCCACCCCACTCCCGTGATGGCTTTTTTAGGACGGCGCGCCGGAGTCCATCTCCCGGCACCGGCTGTTGCGCGGCGGCCCTTCCATGAACTCAGCGGGAGTCTTAAACTTCGCCTCTCATCTGCGGCGTGCAGCACCTCTACCCCTCTCATAGTGCGGGAGGACGATATCTCAGGGTACTTGAGGGGTCCGAGCGACATCGGTGAAATATCGGCAGCGGCGACAGGACTTGCCGTCAAGACCAAGCAGCATGTAACTGTCACATGGACATTCTATACCTACATTTAATATATTTTGACTCCAACATCAACCGTGCTGAACTTTAAAATATATTCCTTCAAGAATTAAAGTTTTGTTTCGGAATCAAACTACTACCGTACTCAAAAAATTTCGCATCTAAATCCAACTACAACAAAGACACTCTCTAGCCGGAGTTCAACTAACTCCTAACTATGTTGAAACATGTCTTGATGCTTTACATGGTTTCTGTTTAAATGCTGCTACAGACTCTGAAAAATTTTAATAACTCCTCCATATACTCCTACAAATCTATTTCAAAGGAAGCTGCAATTCAATTAATTTTAAATTATCTACAACAAACTTGGACTTTGTTTTGGGAAAAGATTTTCTTCAACATTCTTCTGTGTCACCCCTGGGAAGGACTTTTGGTGGGGGGGGGAGGTCTGTACCGGTTGGTACACCCCGACCCCGCTAATTTAAATTGTGCGCCTAAAAAGTATCCCCTACAGGAGAAACTCTGAACTTTAAAATCTGTATTAAATCAAAGGTTTCTTGGAAGATGTCACTACTGTAAATTTGGAAGTGTTCTGAACTGTGTCTATTTCTATTTGTGTTTGTTTGCTCTGTAGCAAGAAGTGTGGACATTCTCTTCTAGATGTCACTACATAAAAACTATAACTGTGCACCCTGGTGCAAAGTGAACGAACTGTTTTTGAAGAAATTTTGTATCCATAAGTTTGTTCTTTGTTAAATTTATTTCTTTCATTTTTTGGGTTGGCAATATTGATCTGTGTTTCCGCCAGTTTTAAATTCAGCCAATCCTAAATTTTCTAAATTAATTTACCACCAATCCTAGATTTCTTCTTCAGTTTTGACATGTAATCTTTAGCCGACCAATAAAAGGTAGTGGGCGGGACTGTTTTATTCACGAAAGGTCTCGAACTTTCCCCGAGCGTATAAAACTGCTGAGGTTCTTGGCTCGTCGCCACTCCATCGACAACTTGCTTAGTGTGTGATTATGTAGCAGGGGCGGGAAGCGCCTCTTTCTTCGGGCAGCAGTTCATCAACAAGGTAATGGCAGTTTAAGAACTTTATTTCTTGCTAGCTCAGCAGTTTTAACCCGCGGGGAAGGTTCGAATCTTTTTCAATGTAAACCTTACTATATTCCTGTAAATTAATCGCAATTTGGGATAGAGAGTGCTTAACCCTCTCGATCTCCCACTCATGTTGTCATGAGGTGACTTCGTTTTCATAACCGATTTTCTTCTCTTCTTAATGTAATAAATTATTCTTCTACGAGTCACCTCCCTAGTATGGGATTAGCCCCTGTATAACTGGCCGAGTGCCCCCTAGGGTTTAAGAAGTTTCGTGTAGGAGTGCAAGCTACGCCTCCAGTCAATTTGGCTTTTTGGGCCATTTAATTAACCCAAAATTTTGTTTTCTTCATGTGAAGGCCCTGTAGGTTGGGTACAAGATACCCCTGTTTCACTGTATGTATGCCTTGAGGGCAGTTAGGAGTGAAGTTTGTTGTGGCCTTTGATAGGCTTGTAAACTTGAGAGCGGGACTGCTCTTTCCTAATTTGATCTCTGCGTGCCTCTAGGAGGCTTGACATTCTCATTAGGGGCAAGTGCTCCTTGGTATGAAGGGGTTTTCTGCCCTTTGCTAATTTGTGGTTGTGAGCTGAGGGCTCAGGAATGTAAAACGGGGCTCGAAGCCCAAATCCTGTAATGAACTGTAATTTGTGATTTCTTAATTTGTTGATCTGCTACTTGGTACCTGTTATAATCTGTTATTTGTTGATTTCGAAAAGAAAATATAACCTTTGTTAAAGTTTTAAAACTAACTTTAATTTTGTAGTTGAGACCTATTCCAGCCCGCACCTTCTTTCAACTCTAACTACCACGGATATCTCCGTAACAGTATGCATTTAGCGATGAGATCATATCGCTCATTAAATACGACAACGTCATTACTGAAAAACCGTTAATTTTCAAGAGGAGTATTTGAACGATTTAAAGGGCTTCCATTTCAAGACAAATACATTTACAAACATCATGTTTGAATATGTGAGAAAATAAACGATTGCAGTAATTATGGGTGTATCAAATGTATTTTAGCTGTTACCAAAAAGACAATATGAGCCTCAGAGTAGACCCCATCCGCACTTACTGTATGCCATTGTTGCTACAAACATTAAGCTTAAAGTACGACATAAATCAAAATGTGACATTCTTGACAGAAATTGGAATCATATTGGCGATAGTTATGTCACCGGTGTCCATGTCTCCTAAATACTGAAATAGTATCATGCAGAACAAGAAAACATTGGCATCTGCTGATAGTCATCAGAAGTGAACTAAAAACGATGTCAGTGCTTTGTATTATCACTCAGATTAAAAAGACATATAAAAGTGTGTGTAAGACTTTGGGATGAAATTCTTTGCCAGTAAATCTTAAAGGTCTTCTTCCTTCTTAGGAGCTAGGCCTGGTTTTGCAAAGCAATGCTGGTTTTAGGAGAAAGTCTGCAATCATCTTCCTTTCCTTAATTACACGTATTTCTTGAAAATCCTCACTGTAGGCCTTCCTCACAAATATAGAATATGGATAACCACGCTTAACTTTGACAATTTTCACATCTGTCAGTTTCACTGCGGTCAGATTAAGAGAACCGACCATAGAAGCAATGTGTTTCACATCAGAAAACTCCTTATGGCATAATTCGTGCACATGAAAAGCTTCACCCTGTTTCTTTGCAACTCGAATAGCAACTATAAATCCTTCAGTGGTATAGATAGGTCCACTTCTCAATTGGCGCTTGATATCTCTATCAATCAGGGAATGAGCCGAGTCTCCTTCGTCCTGAGTGTATCTTTTTATGAGGTATTTAAGGTTATGGACTTTATTCCAAGAGAACGAACAGCATAAAAATACAGGCCCAACATAAATTTATTTTGTTGTTGGCGGCACAGTTATCAGAGTAGAAGGTAACTTCACCATCAGTTAAGTTAGCTTTCTGCTTTAAATACATTAACACGCATGAATCTAATTTATTAACTCCCCGATTACCATTTGACTCATCCCACACATAGCAATCACATGCATTTGTCTTGAAGTCATAAATAGTAAAGTTTAAAACATTCAGTTTTGATTTATAATAAAACTAGCAAATGTACCCGTGCTTCGCTACGGTATTCTACATTGTATACGGATATCGACGTAAATACTGTGCGTGCAGCAAATGAGATTGTTTTAAAATTGCATGTCTCTTAGCCTTATCCGAGAAATAGCATGGGGAGGTCCCCATACGTTGTTTCCAATGTAAAGTGAGGGTTGCGGAGTTGTGATGATAACGCCAGGCTCACTTGCCTACTGCCATTCACAATCGAGTTGGCAAGTTTACATTATAATTGCAGGCCCCAATGCCTACTGCGCGGTCACAATCGATTTGGGGAGTTTTAGTTACAATGGCAGACCCATTTCCTACTTTCAGACAGGTTACAGTTGAGGAGTTTTTATTATAATACCAGGCAACTTCCCTACCACCAGTCAAAATTGAGTTGTGCAGTTATCATTATAATGACAGTCCCTTTTTACTGCTGCTAGCCAGCTTACTGCCAGTCACACAGAATTAGTGAGTTTCCATGAAAATAGCAGGCCACTATGCCTAATGCTAGTCAAATTTTAGATTGGAACATTTGTTTATAATGGCGGGCACCCTGGCCTAGAGCCAAACACAATAGAGTAGGGGACTTTCGAACAAAACTGCATGATCCCTTGCCTTCTGCAAGACGAATCGAAAAGTGAATTATTCATTAAAATGGTAGGCCCTTCTTACTAATGCCAGTTACACAGGAGTTGGAGAAGGACCCCATTCCTACTGCCAGCAGTCAAAGTCGGTGTAGGGAGTACTGATTACAATAGCAGACACATCCTTTCTCGATCGCTACAAATCGACATCAATGAATATATATACAGATGGACATACGAAAGTATATGAATGTTTACAATATTGCAGACCTTCATTTACAGATTAACTGCTGCTAAACGGTACGTCATATCGACAAAGGATTGTACCGTAAGGCGCAGTATTTAGCGATCTAAATGGCTGGTCCTATGATATTTTCTCGCATCTAATCTATTCATGGGTCAGATTGAATCAAAAACGTTGAATAGGTTGAAATTTGTGTAAGAATATCTTACATTGCATTACTTTTCGGATAATTATGTGACATAGCATTTGGCTCACATATGGGTACTGGGTGGGCCAATGTTCGTGTAGAGTTTGATCATACTATCTTTCCTGTAAGTGATTGAAATGATGCACATGAGAAGAAAAGGTTTAGAAATTAATTTCCATTAAGGCAGGTAGATTTCCATAAAGTTTGGTTGTGTGTATTTTGAGGGAGTTCAAAATCACGGTTTCGGTTTCGTATAAACCCCCAATTAGTTCAGGGATTTAGAAACAATATTTGCCCTAAAACCTCCCCAAAGGACAGGTGGATTCTAAATATGAAGTTTGGTGGAAATATATCCAGTAGTTTTCAAGTTAGAGAAAGACAAACAGACCAACAAACAAACAAACAAAGAAACAAACAAACAAACTAACTAACTAACTAACAGACACCAAGGAAACCTACCCCTGGACAGATGGATGCTATATATAAAATTTGGTTCAAATATCTTGTTAGTTTTCAAGTTGTAAGAAGTACGCTTTACACGCACCCGCTGGGATTTGTACCGAAAAACGGTCCGTTAATGATATCTCCCTTACTAAATCCTGTTATCGAAATGATGCACATGAGAAAAAAAGGTTTAGAAATTAATTTTCATTAAGGCAGGTTGATTTCCATTAAGTTCGGTTGTGTATACTTTGAGGGAGTGCAAAATCACGGTTTCGGTTTCGTAAAAATCCCCACTCAGTTCAGGGATTTAGAAACGATATTTGCGCTAAAACCTACCCAAGGAGAGGTGGATTCTAAATATGAAGTTTGGTGGAAATATATCCAGTAGTTTTCAAGTTATAGAAGGACAGACAAACAGACAAACAGACAAACAGACAAACAAACAGACGAACGGACACCAAAGCTAAAAATGATGCAGATGGTCATAATTACACCTGAAACGGATAACTGTACGGAAATTTCGCCAAAATAATCAATGTACAGACACACGGTCGTTACGATTTTATTTTTTGCGCTAAAACCTACCCAAGGACAGGTGGATTCTAAATATGAAATTTGGTGGAAACATATCCAGTAGTTTTCAAGTTATAGAAGGACAGACAAACAGACAAACAAACAGACAAACAGACAAACAGACAAACAGACACCAAAGATAAAAATGATGCAGATGGTCATTATTACACCTGAAACGGATAACTGTACGGAAATTTCGCCAAAATAATCAATGTACAGACACACGGTCGTTACGATTTTATTTTTTGCGCTAAAACCTACCCAAGGACAGGTGGATTCTAAATATGAAGTTTGGTGGAAATATATCCAGTAGTTTTCAAGTTATAGAAGGACAGACAAACAGACAAACAGACAAACAGACAAACGGACACCAAAGCTAAAAATGATGCAGATGGTCATTATTACACCTGAAACGGATAACTGTACGGAAATTTCGCCAAAATAATCAACGTACAGACACACGGTCGTTACTATTTTATTTATATAGATGACGGATAAGCATGAGCACGTTGAAAAGTGCAGACTTCCACTTCGAGATTCATATCTCCTAAACGGTTTATGATATTAAGAAACGGTTTGCGCCATAAGACGCCCCATTTATCGATATATATGTTTGTTTCTAAACCATTTCCTCGTATCTCCCATATTAAGGGGGTAAATTGAGTTCAAATTTTGAATAGGGTGAAATTTGGGTGCATTTTTAACATTTTACATTACTTTTTGCCTACTTATGTATAAGCTAGAATCATGAAATTTGGTACACATGTGTCCCTTAATCGTGCCAATGTGCGCACACAACGTGATGATCCTATCATTCTTATAAGTGTGTCAAACAATGAAATATACTTGTAAAAATCACCAAATTTACGAACAATCCAGATATACGGCCAAATTTAACGTATAAGGGAGAGAGATACGACAAAATGTCACAGGACCAAAGTTGTAGATCACTCCGAATTGAAGGACATTGTGCCATCCGTTTTGTGATACGACTTACCGTTTAGCCAAAAAATAGCTCAAAAGGAATGTCTGCACAGTCATTAAAATTGCCTCCATATTTCGATATCTTTGGGGGGTAAAAAGTGAAAAATTTGAACATCTTGGAATTTTCACGTCGGTTAGGGACCAAAAGCTATAATTTCACCAAATTTCAATTGTCTACTTCGTCTGGCAGGTTGTGCCGCCATTTTGATTTGGGGGGATAGGGGATAAAAATGAGGAAATTCTCGAAAATTTTTAAGCCCACGAAACCTTTAGGTTATCGTTTTGGATATACTATACGACTGTGTTCTTATGCTGAGCCCAAAATTTGAGCCCCCCCAGCGTGCCCCCTTCAGGGAATTTTGAGAATTTCCGATTTTTCTAGGGATCCTGGGGGCATCAGTTTCCTCCGTACCAAGTTTCAAATTTCTGAGATTTCTGGAAGTGCCTCATTAATTCACGTCTTTTTTCATTTTTAAATATTTATATATACATCGCTCCAGCCCGACTTGCTTTTATATATATAGAAGATGCGGAAACATCACTCTTTGGCAACAGCACAACAGCCTGAAGGTCATATACTGCTACTATACCGTCAACGTTGTCTTTGTCATATTTCTTTTCTGCTCTGGACAAATTTTTCTCAACCAAATATTCATCATAGTTCGCTTTCATATGTTCCTTTTCTTGATCATCAGAGTTTTTTGTAGGCAACGCATGTTGCACATAAATCCTTCTTAGTCACAAGAAAGATAAATTGTATTATTGCGTGAACACAAGATGAAACACTGCATAGCTCACATAAAGTTCCTTTTTTTCGCTTCGCAGACGGCAACATAATCTCTGTGAATATCTGAAAGTGGCCTGATTCTATCTATAAATTGCCTTGAAGTGTTAACTCGGGTGTAATGGCTTTCAATTTTAGGTATACCTTCAATATGCTGCCGAATACCTGCACGTATACATGGATCCAGTGCTTTCTGTTTGCCATGTTTTCCTCTTTTATCTGCCTCAAGTAGAGTCTCCGTGACTTTCTTACCTTTCTTCAGAACTGTTATGATTGGCCGATCATTAATATATAGGGTCTTTTTAAAAAATGTTTTACAAACGCGAACTTCTTCACTATTCAGGCAAAAATAAAATGCTTTATTATGTTCCCGTGGAGGACTGCTGCCTCCAACACGAGTACAGCGATACCTGAGAACAATAGGCTTCATAGAACTGGCAATGAATTGCCGCTGGAGATCTTTATCACCTAATGACCAGTAGACCGAAAACAGTTGCAGTCGACGCTCATTACTAAACTTTAATGAGAATTGAAGCTTGCAGTTTTCTCTATGTCCTGTCTTCATCTGCCTCTGGGATCGTAGGTTTTCACTTTGTGTATGGGTTTCATATGCCTGTCCAGTATGTCCTGCTTTCTTCAAAAGGTCCCTCTTCCACTTCGCAACATTTCTCTGCCGTTTCACACCTTTGTTATTGGCAGTGGAAGAGGACGTAGTGTTTGTTACTGGAGATATTTCAGCTGGAGTACTGGTTCTTTCAGGGGTTTCAGGTGGACCAGAAATAGCAGTCTCAAAACTGTCCTCACTATCATGTCCACCATCATCCTTGGGAGAATACGGTTTGTCATTAAACACGTCATCGCAGTCTTCAGAAGATGTGCTAATTTATGATGTATTTGATGACGAAGTACAGGAAGATGAAGTCTGGTAGAAGAGACACTAGAGATACGAGAATTCGAATACCTTGTCGAAGCTCCAGATTCAGAAATCGGACAACTCGAAGTTCTTGGATCAAAACAGAGAAAGAAATAACTGCACTACTAATTACTTTTAATAGTTTACTAATTAATAACCCTACTGAGTGAACACTGCACTATAACTACAAAGATAATGCTTATTAAGAGCAATGTATAACTGGTTCCTCTAACGACATCGAAACAACAGGCTCATTTTCCATTAAACACTGCTTTGTCCCATCCAGTCCCTTTACAATTGCCTCATTTGTTTCATTCCATTCCATATCAGCGAGGGCTACCTGAACTAGCAATTTACCGCGAGAAATCATGGTCTACAGAGACGCAGAAAAGAAGTGTTTCAGTAGAGAAAATAAAGAATAACCTTGAACTATCTCAACACTGGGCATAACTAATTCTAACAATAACGACATAAATAAAAATAATCGGATGTCGTTTCTTAAAAAAGATACTTTTTGTAGAAAGAACGACATAATAGCATTTAGTTCCTTTATTTCTGCCTGAAATGATGTCTTAGATTGGTAGCAATAATGTCACAAGGTGAAATAGCACAAATAAAATAACTATTTCTCGGAGCAAGAATGTCATAATTTTTTTTTTTTGCTAGTTGTTTTACGTCGCACCGACACAGATAGGTCTTACGGCGACGATGGGACAGGAAAGGGCTAGGAGTGGGAAGGAAGCGGCCGTGGTCTTAATTAAGGTACAGCCCCAGCATTTTCCTGGTGTGAAAATGGGAAACCACGGAAAACCATTTTCAGGGCTGCCGACAGTAGGGTTCGAACCTACTATCTCCCGAATACTGGATACTGGCCGCACTTAAGCGACTGCAGCTATCGAGCTCGGTAAATGTCATAACTCGTTATAATTCACACATAACCTGGGTTGATTTGCAGTGCATACTGCATTAAGTCTAAATAATACGTTATGCATTGGAAATTATTTAACGTAATATACTAACCTTCCTCACAGCAAGGGTGTCACAACTCCAAATATGTCACTCTTTCACAGCCACAAGCGCATGCCTTCCACACAGCGACAAGGTCGCAACTCAAATAGTACGGTATTGCTGCGCTCTCAAGGACCAAAGCAAGCAAGTTGCTTTACGTCTCACTAACACAGTTAGGTCTTATGGCGATGATGGGACAGGAAAGGGCTAGAAGTGGGAAGGAAGCGGCCGTGGCCTTATTTATGGTACAGCCCCAGCATTTTCCTGGTGTGAAAATGGGAAACCACGGAAAACCATTTTCAGAACTGCCGACAGTGGGGCTCGAACCCACTATCTCCCGAATACTGGATACTGGCCGCACTTAACCGATTGCAGCTATCGAGCTCGGTAAGGACCAAAGCAAGGAGAGGAAAGAACGACACACCTGCTCTCCCTGGCCGCGTCATTGAACTTCAGATTATGACGTTCTGCCAGTTGAAAGTGCATGCGATAATACCTACAGTGCTATGCATAACTCAAAATCGGCTGTTTTTGAGTTATGACGTTGTTGCATTTAATGAGCGATATCTAGGGTAATCGTAGTTCGCCTTAGGCTATTTCACCACAATATGTAACATTTGTAGCTCGGTGAGAGTGATATCATAGTTATTTTGAAAGATGGCATGTGGGTGACAACTTATGTCTATATATATATGGGCTGTATCCTATAGCGGCAGTCAGTTGGTTGGAAGCAGCTGGTTGGAAGGAGATGAATAGAGACACTTGCCATGAAGTCAATTGGAGTTAATTGGAAGGAGACGAATGGGGAACAGTGATATGGATACGTAATCGTCAGTGACCAAATGAAGTATATGTTCGGAGTGTGTTTCGTGCACCTGTTCGGTTGAGTTCTTGTGTCAATTCGGTGACAGCCGAATATTGAGTTGTCGTAATGCAGACTAACAGTTATCAGTGAATTACTTGTAAAGTTGGTTGTGAAGTGTGAATATAATTTCAAGTCATACTACAGTATATCTCGTTTGTGAAACTAAAAGGATACATTACCAAATTAGGCTTGAGATACCTACAGCTGATACCAACTCAAAGGAATACGTCGGAATAACACTAAAAGTGTTCAAAGTACAATTAAGTGAACCGGTGAGGGATAAATTTCATGTACAACTTTTAAATGTCCCGTCAAGAGGATTTCAAATTTAATGCCTACAGTTTCCTTCAGTTATAATGTCGGAATTTTATATTATCTTCTGAATTATCGCAGTGAATCTCACTCGTTAAAATCAGTATTTAAAGAATATATTTTGTTTAGGACCAAATAAATTAATGTCCGCCTCTGTGGTGTAGTGGTTAGCGTGATTAGCTGCCATCCCCGGAGGCGCGGGTTCGATTCCCGGCTCTGCCACGAAATTTGAAAAGTGGTATGAGGGCTGGAACGGGGTCCACTCAGCCTCGGGAGGTCAACTGAGTAGAGGTGGGTTCGATTCCCACCTCAGCCATCCTGGAAGTGGTTTTCCGTGGTTTCCCACTTCTCCTCCAGGCGAATGCCGGGATGGTACCTAACTTAAGGCCACGGCCGCTTCCTTCCCTCTTCCTTGCCTATCCCTTCCAATCTTCCCATCCCTCCACAAGGCCCCTGTTCAGCATAGCAGGTGAGGCCGCCTGGGCGAGGTACTGGTCATTCTCCCCAGTTGTATCCCCCGACCAAGAGTGTGAAGCTCCAGGACACTGCCCTTGAGGCGGTAGAGGTGGGATCCCTCGCTGAGTCCGAGGGAAAAACCGAACCTGGAGGGTAAACAGATGATGATGATGACCAAATAAATTAATTGTTTCATTTCAATAAGTAGATCAGATAACCTCACATTTTACTAGGGAAAACGAACGCCAATCAAAGTAAGCTTATTGCCTCACACACTAGAGATATTCAAGACTCTCATTCTATTATTGTTTCATCTATTTGTGAACAGTCACAGTGCTTAACATGTATTCTTACCTCTTCCTGTTTCCAGCCGAAAGAGGTTTATGAAGAGGTACTGACAGCCACAGATCAGAACTTTGCCTGGGTTGATAAAGTGATGAAGGATGAAGATGAAAAAGGGGAAGGAGCTGAAAATGAAGTAACTATTCCACCACCTTCACCTAGTCAGTTTTTCCATAAACAACCCTTACCAAATACTGGTGCGATCTGTTACATGGCAGTATTCAGTGATCGTGGTACTTGATGACTTACTTCAGTTTAAACCTGTTGTCCTTAGGTTCTTCATGTGATTGGTATTTAAATTCATCTGAGTGTGAATAAAAGAGGTAATAAACTGAAAATAGTGCATCTTCATTATCATCAGTGAAATTATTTAAACATGAGGTAGTTCTGATGATCGATGTTTAAAATACAATAAAACCCTGGCAAAAAGTTCTTCAAAGGACCGCATGTTAACTGTGTACCGGTACTAAGCGGAATACAATCAACTGTACGTACAGTATAACAGATATACAAAGTGTTGTGAAGGTAAAGATATTCATCTAAAATCTTCTCCAACTCTTCTTGTTAACATTATTTTACTTTCCTCTGCTGAACCCCCAAAAAAGCTAATAACGATCTCGTGGTTTTGCCAAAAACCACCGTCGTTATGACTGAACTATATATCTACAACAGCAATGCCCGCCATTGATGGTTCTGCATTCTTAAATGTCTCCATTATTATTGCTTGTACGATAAAAAAGGTCATGTAACATGTCATGGAAGAATGTCACGTTCTAACGATAATTGAAATTATATTATCTATAATTTTCGTTATGTATACCTTTTAGATGGAACTAATAATTTCAGACATATTTGTTATGTTTGTGAAAAATACAGCAATAGAGAATATCTCCGTTATTATTCCAGAAAAGGTAATGAAACGTTGAAGTACGGAAATTATGTTTAACACCACCTTTACTATGTAAAAATTGTCTATATACAGAGAATCCTGCTTTGGCACTGTTGATATTGCTACCCCACTGGCACAGGCTAGAGTAAAGTGTAGCTTTCACCGAAGTCCCAGTCTCATCCATGGCTGTGACAATATGGTAGCTGGTGGGGTATGGGTGGTGCTGAGTAATGACATTCAGAGCACGACCAGTGCGTATGAGTGTTATGAAAGATGTTGCTCATAAGGTCAGTCGTGCTGCAATAGTACTTTCTGACCCAGTGAGGAAAGCAATGGCAAACTATATCACTCCTCATCTTGCCTAGCACGCCTCATCTTGGTGCTGCCATTGGTTTTTAGGGTTTCCTTACAATCGCATTATCTTCGGTGGTGCTATTTGAGGATCCAACCACCCTCTGGGCTAATGACCTAACAGACAGACAATATATAGCCTAAGGCATACCTTAGCTATCTCTTTACTAAAATACCGAGTTTCGAGAAATTCTGTTTAGCCGTTTTCTCGTGTTGTAAGAAAAAGGGGGGACAGACAAAAATTATACTGGACCTACCGTACATTCCATCTTAGTATACCTAATCAGAGATAGAAACAAAGCATAGGGGAAAAAACTGGAAGTATAATACTATCTGTATTAAGCGAGCAACTACAGATCCAAAAGCATCCGGGAGATAGTGGGTTCGAATCCCACTATCGGCAGCCCTGAAGATGGTTTTCCGTGGTCTCCCATTTTCACACCAGGCAAATGCTGGGGCTGTACCTTAATTAAGGCCACGGCCTCTTCCTTCCAACTCCTAGGCCTTTCCTATCCCATCGTCGCCAAAAGACCTATCTGTGTCGGTGCGACGTAAAGCCACTGGCAAAAAATCCAAAATATGAATGTATTTCAGAGAGGTGTTCTCTGGAAAGGGATAAACATCTTAAGATAATTCTAAGTAGTAACTCTAATACTGTATTACCGTATATATAGGATTTGAAGGCATACAGTATTTAACTGTAAATTAATGTCCGCCTCCATAGCGTAACGGTTAGCACCATTAGCTGTCGTTCCGTTGAGTAAAGAGTTTTGCGTTATTTTAAATTTCTTTTCCACTTAATTTGGTCAGAGAGGATGGTTACCTACCTGTACTTCCTCTTAAAACAAAACTAAACACCACCACAACCACCACCACGGAGGCCCAGGTTCCCTGATATTACCAGAGATATAAGAATGTCGGTGACGGCTGATACGTGATTAAAATGTATGGTGTACTGGTTAGTGTGATTAGCTGCCACCCCCGGAGACCCGGGCTCGATTCCCGGCTCTGCTACGAAATTTGAAAATTGGTACGTGGGCTAGGACGGAGTCCACTCAGCCTCGGGAGGTCAACTGAGTAGAGGTAGGTTCGATTCCCACCTCAGCCATCCTGGAAGTTGTTTTCCGTGGTTTCCCACTTCTCCTCCAGGCAAATGCCGGGATGGCACCTAACTTAAGGCCACGGCCGCTTCCTTCCCTCTTCCTTGTCTATCCCTTCCAATCTTCCCATACCCAACCAAGGCCCCTGTTCAATATTGCAGGTGAGGCCGCCTGGGCGAGGTACTGGTCATACTCCCCAGTTGTATCCCCAGACCAAGAGTATGAAGCTCCAGGACACTGCCCTTGAGGCGGTAGAGGTGGGATCCCTCGCTAAGTCCGAGGGAAAAACCGAACCTGGAGGGTAAACAGATGATGATGATGATGAAACCTTCCCGTTTTCTCAATATCGCTGTGAATAACAGACAGACTTAGGAATTTTGTATATACAGGGTGAAGCGAAATTCGCGCATTTGGGCGTCGCAGCGCGACTCCTCACATCCCAGCAATAAAAAAAGTATCTCACTAAAGTTCGTCCTGAGAGTATATCCGGCAGAAAAAGAACGTTGAAGAGTGACAATCTGGCAACACTGTAACCATATGTACGGTAACTACCTCTGTCACCACATGCTAGACGTGCTGTACAGTTGGTGCAGCGGGCACAGTTTTGGGTTAGCATGCAGGAGGTCAAGGGTTCGATCCTGGGTTGAGGCGCACTTTTTTATTTGCAAATTTCCACCGGACATTACATACTGTAATACAGTAAGGCACCGTCTGTTAGGTCACATGTATCCTACATTTACAAAATTTAGTAACACTGAACACGTAACGCATCTAGTAGATGAAGTGGTACGAATAAATTCACGCCCACGTCGTGGAAAAGGCGTCTTTCAAACCTGACCAATGGAAACGAATGTTCGTTCATTTCTAGGATCGTAGTATACAAGTGCAAATAGTTTCTAGAGGACGCGCTGCAATCGCTGTTGACGATTAACATGCCAGATACCATACCACCTGGACTACATTTACGAAATAAAAAACATATGCCTCAAACCAGGATCGACCCCCTCGACCTCCTACATGCTAACCCAAAACTCAATCCACTGCACCAATTGTACAGCACGCCTAATGTATGCTGATAAAGGTAGTTGCCCTACATGTGGTTACAGTGTTGCCAGATTGCCACTCTTCAACGTCCTTTTTCTCCCGGATATACTCGCAAGACGAACTTTTGTGAGAGATATTTTTTTATTGGTAGCATATGAAGAGTCGCGCTGCGACGACAGAGTGCGCGAATTTCGCTTAACCCTGTATTGAACCTTTTAGGTCCATATAGAGGGATACCTACCTTTCTTACCTATCAGCAAAGCTCATGAGATCTGTCTCTTGGGTCGTATCGGGTTCTTCGTCACTTGCTGAGGTAAAGGTAGGGTTCAGTAATTCTAATCTATCTACTGGAATGAAAGGTCTGTTTAAAAGATTCCTATTTATTCAGGAAAATTCTGAAGCATTCTAATATGTCAATGGTATCATAGAAGTCAATTGTGTCCACTGGACACCACAATCATTTTTACATAAACGTCAGAACACTGGTGTGAGACTTTAACGTAACTGCCTGACGAGCATTCATACTAGAAACCATTGTCTCAATTATTAATCATTTAAGAAAGGAAAGTCTGGAAATCCTTAAATTCGGCTTCCATGTGAGACCACATGTACCATCATAGTGATTCGTTATGGTCCAGCCCTCGTAACACGAACTCTGGACTCTGGGTATAATTAAGGCAGTCCAATTGGTGTGTGCCACACAGTGGTTCTACGGCATGGACCCTTAATTGAATCGATGTGACCTGCGTCTATGTCATGGACCGACATCTAATCTTCTAAGTTACTTTAAAGTCATTGTGGATGATGACCGCAAGGAAAATGATGCTACAATGGCATATGGCCCTAATCTAAGTCACTGAGGTTGATGACCCCCTGACCATCCAAGTTTCTAGGCTGAAGGCTAAACACAATTAAGTTACATCGGTTGATGACCAAGGTTCCACTTTACTATCCCCAGCACATTCACTGCTCAATCAATCAAAGTTCAATAATACAACCATAGCAATGCTCACAAACTTTGTGGCAGTAAAATCCATTTCCTTCGGATATGTCCCTTTAATCGTTACTTTATATTTAAAATATTCCCCAGAAAACAAACTAAAATTTCCAGAATGCATCTCCAAGTTATTCGCTTGATTAAAGTTATTTCAAAATGCGGTTTCACTGAATGTAATAATTAAATAAATTTAAAGTATTGACGAAATGTTAACGAACAACAAATTTTATCTCCGCGGACTCTGGTTTCTTCACAAATTCCTACGCAGCTGTGATATGAATTCAATATTGCGATGTTTATCTGGCTGGAAAAGAATTGTTACATAATTCATGTCCAGTTATATATCTTGTCTCCTGATCTCACACTTTTAAAATCTAATCTAGTCCTAACCGTTATTAACACTTGGATATCCTAATAATCTACGTACAAACCAAACAACTCGCCATATAATTACGATGTCATATCTCGTCATTACCATTTATGAATTTTGCACACCCCTCACAGACAAACCGATCATCACAACCATCGCTCTATTTTTTGGACAACCCTGAATTTGGTTACTCTGTTCCTTATACTCAAAGTTCGTGATTTCAAATGTTCATTACGTCCCCAATTATAGTATTTCACAATACTCAGATCATTACCGGCTATGAATTTCAACTAAATCCTGCATTTTAACGTTTTCCCTGGCCGAGAAATACAATCTCAATTCCACGCCTGTCCCGTTATCACAGCTGAGGCCTCTCATCCCCCAAGTTCGCTTGGCAGTTACATGAAACACCTGGTTTACTCACAGTTGACTGGCTTCTCAAAATGCTCTCTTTAAACTCTGCCGACATAATTAAACAAATACAATATTCTAACCAACAAATGCACAGATTAAGCTTCAAGATGCCCACACTAATTATACGCGTCGCCAATTAACACCGCTATGGATTTCTATGAATTTCTTTCCATTCCCAACATTATAAAATACCTCGGGCTATCGTGTCCCGGCTTCAATGACAGGTCCAACCTGATTCACAAATCTCATATCAACAAACTAACCTCTGTTTCCCAGCTCCACAATTATCATCGACAAAGAACTGGAATAAAATCCTCACTAGAAATCTCGACGTCTAATATCGCACAATGCATTAATCATGAATAACTTCGCATAAAGGATATCGTATATAATAACCTGATTTTTACGAGAAAATGACTGAAACATTCTACTAGATCTTTTTATTGTCAGTCAGACACAGTTTAAAATGGGCATGGAAAAACGTTTCTCTCCGTGACCAAATTCATCACCCTAGGTTCTCACCCGACAGCGCGCTTCCACTCGATTGAAAATGAGTGACCATGGATTATTATTATTAACGTCAAATTGCAGACAAAATTTTTACGTCTAATGAACATCTTAATTTGGCATCACAAAATATAGGCAGTACACTTCACACGGATGACGATCTACATTGGACGTGGTATCACTTCGGAACCCTATTCAATTACCTTTTACAACATTATACGACACTCGCAAGACTTCAAAAATTTATCCAAGTGGAAAATAAAACAAATGACTCTTTTAGTCGTATTCTCACATTTACAAAACTTAGTAGGGATGACCACTGAGTCGTATATCCCCATTCAAATACACTTTTTGAGATCACGAGACAAGATATAAGAGGTAGTAAGATGGAAAGTCGCCTACCTCATGTAGTCACGCCAGTGTTCGTCATAGGGCTCACCTGCGACCCTGGCATTTTATTTAGCCTTTTTTACATTCATGGCTTTACAACCATTATGTTTCTTCAGGTTTCCTGGAATAAAGCATTAAAAAAAAAAAGAAAATACCCTTCACTTGTTTGCTGAGTGTTCACGATGGATTATAATTATTTCCGCACACGAATTACTTAATCGCATTAGAATTTATTCAGTACTTTGACCGTCCTATCTGGTACAATTATTTCACTTAAGAAAACTATCTCCTCACGGAGTCAAGACCTAGCCGCAATGGCTAAAATCTGCAGTTGAACTCAGTCTACTTTCGTTGTTTGATTTCGCAGAGCAGCTCAACAATTTTTCGTCCGCTTTGTATCACAAATGCCGGAGAAGGAGACTTCGTCATGGCGTCCCTTCGTATTTATAGCAGTTACCCCCTCTCTTCGGATATCTCCCTTTGCCGCCAAGAAAATTTCTATAAATTTTCTGACTTACCTAAACTGTAATTTCAAGAGTTTTGAAAGTGACTACATGCTTGCTACATTTCTGGCGGTAGTGTTCATGGACATTTAAAATGTATACGGGTTCGATTTGTGAGATGATTGACCTCCTTTGATAGGCACTATATTTTTTTGACTTGGCTTGGATCACGCCATGTACACGCGCTTTGAAATAGTTCACAAAAATGACTTGATATTCTTCCGCCGTTGACACGTGTGGCTGACGTCACGTACCCCAGAGCGTGGGACCGAAGGTAATCACCGCCTCGTCACGTGTCAAATCTATGCTATCAAGAATCCAACTTTTAAATGATTGTCGATTTATGCATAATGTTCTTAGGGCACAAAGGTCATGGGTTCAGTATGGACAGTCTATAAACATTGATTTAAATGGATGGGACTTGTTTACTCTAAAACATAACATGAATATTCAAGAAGAATTTACCTAAGCATATTTTTTTTCAATTTTCACTCTTCCAAGGATAGCCACAGAATATCTGGGGTCTGTAATTATGTAGATTAAATCATGTTTTACGGTTGGATGTTTTTCCTGACAACAGTTCTATGTGGAAAGATGTATTTACCCTGTGAACTACACTGACCATCCAAGGAACTGGACCACTTTCAAATACATGGTGTTGCCAAACATGTTGGAAGAAAGCGCGGGGTGGATAGTACACCCCAATACAACATAAGAATGTCCGTATGAACTGATAACCTTGTGAAATAATTTTCAGATAATGTGGATGAAAACTTTTGTTAGGTGATACTGGTATAAGGGACGACCAGGTGATGTTAGTCTGTTGCACGAGTGCCTGTGTATCAATATAAGGACATGCCTGACAGCATCTAGAGAATATATTTATTACGACCAAACGTTATAGAAGTACCTGTAATAGGAGGTTCCCTTTTAAGCACCCTAGTTGGACACAAATATCGTTCACCGGGCAGTACGGCTTGAGAGAGAGCCGAGTTCTGCATTCGGGAGGCAAGTGGGCTGGCCCCTCCTTCGGCTGTTCTGAGAATATTTTTGTGGTTTTCCGTTCTCACTTCAGAGCAATGCCGTAACAGTTCCAATTATAGGCCACAGCCACTCCCTTCTCACCTTACATCTCACCTCAAATCACTGACACACATATTCTGGCCAGAGAGAGGGCGTTACCCCTAGGTGGCCCACCTTACCCCTTTAGGGTACAGAATTAAAAGAAACATCATTCAAGGCTGCAGAACGTGTTAGCTGTCGGTTATCTTCCCTCAGCAAATAGCTTGTGATACGGGTATTGCTACTGTAATGACCGGATGGGTAACATCTCGACTTAACTGTTACAGGAATACTTCGCGAGTGTAGAGTAGTAAAAACAATAGTAATATGTTCACTTCCAGCATACCAGTGAATGTATAAGCCTTGTGTTTTGACCTTTCTTTTAATAGGCCTAGCTGTGAAGTTCAGACAACATAGATACTTAACACTGTGTGTCTCTCTCTCTCAGAGGAGATACTCTGCCGCACATAGGTACAATGAAGCTGTGTATACGACCACAATATCTGCACAGGCCAGGATTAGAAGCACTAATCCACTTTCAGATCTCAAAGACCTTACTAATACTTTACAAAGCCATCCATATTGACAGCTGTCGTACAGTTCAGGTTTGATCATTTCCTTGGCCGGGCCATGATTCGCGACCAAAACGAAATAATAAACTTCTTTGCATTTTCGGTATAGCTTTCATATCAGATTGGCCTGGAACCTCCTGAAATGGCGTATGGCTTTTAATGCCGGGAGTGTCCGAGGACATGTTCGGCTCGCCAGGCGCAGGTCTTTGGATTTGACTCCCGTAGGCAACCTGCGCGTCATGATGAAGATGAAATGATGATGAAGACGACACATACACCCAACCCCCGTGCCAGCGAAATTGTTAATGATGGTTAATGATGGTTAAAATTACCAACCCTGCCGGGAATCGAACCCGGGACCCCTGTGACCAAAGGCCAGCACGCTAACCATTTAGTCATGGAGCCGGACAAAAAATGACAAAAAGTGACTGTGAAAAGACCATTAGTCTGCTTTGGTTAGATCCGACGAATGGCATTAGCAAGCAGCATATTAGGCCTCTAGTATGCCCTGGACACCTGCTGAAAAGTGACAGTGACAGGATGAATTGCATCCGGCACATGCCATGAAAGTTTCAAACTGCACAGTTTTCCAATCTTCACCGAATGTAGCAGCCCTGTAGCCATGAATGACGTGAACTATCGGAGTCAATAGGAAACTTGTCATCACACCCGGTCAACAGCAACTCATAAAATGGTCGCTTTTCGCATATTTATACATTCTGGGTGTTAATTCTCCTATAAAAGTAACAATATTTCGTGAGGCAGGTGGGAGGATCCCTGGCAAGCATAAAGGAAGAATCTCTCTTCTCTGTTACTTCAGGTGTCGCTCATATTTTCGCGTGTATGTGGGGTCTGCCTTCCTGCATTGGTTCCTCCACTTCAGTTGATCAATAGCGTCCAAGGGGTTTGAGCTTTGTGACGCGTATGCCGCGTCCCTCACCATGCCCAGCCAGCGTGTTTGAGGTCGTCCTCGAGACCGGCGATCCACCACGTCCAGTCGAAGGGCAGTCTTTGGAAGTGAAGTTTCACTGCTACGAAGTACATGCCCATGCCATCAAATTATTTTCTCATTTTCTCTGTGACTGGGGTAACTTTGAATTTCTTCCACCGAGCTTGATAGCTGCAGTCGCTTAAGTGCGGCCTGTATCCAGTATTCGGGAGATAGCAGGTTCGAATCCTACTGTCGGCAGCCCAGAAAATGGTTTTCCGTGGTTTCCCATTTTCACACCAGGCAAATGCTGGGGCTGTACCCTAATTAAGGCCACGGCCGTTTCCTTCCCACTCCTAGCCCTTTCCTGTCCCATCGTCTCCATAAGACCTATCTGTGTCTGTGCGACGTAAAGCAACTAGGAAAAAAAAACAAAAAAGTTCTTCCACGCGTCTTCGTTCCTAACTAGGTCTAGTCAAGTCAAGCCATGGACATCGTAGTACGTATCTCATTTTACTGTATGATGTGTCTGTTAATGTTTCAATGCTGTGAGCCAGCATAAAGTGCCATCGAACTGGTCACGTGCGGTAAACTTTTTTTAGATGCAATGGGATTTTTTTGGTGCACAAAACTCCAGTAACCTGTCGCCATTTCATCCATGACGAAAGAGATAATGAAATAGCCTGATACTGATGCAAGGTTAATCAGGAAAAAGTTCAGCAGAGTGCTGCGTACAGATCAAGAAGGCAGGAGGGTCTGCAGGTTGCTAATAAACCATTCAGTTAGGAAATTACACAAGTAACCAATATGAAATGCACTTTTTTAAAACCAGTTGACACCAATATGTGCATGCTTACTGACAGAGAATAATCTAGAGAAATCTACGATAACCTCGATTATAACCGGTATAATGTTGTAACTGTTCCCTCTCGTTAAAACACTTGAGGAGATTAAAGTTATTATCTTGGGACACATGAATATTAAATAAACTATTTGTGGTTTGCCCGCAAATTGCCACGCAAATAGAAACAATTAACATTCCATGGTTCCCCATTTCTCTATGTAATTTTTGGGCGCCATGGTTACAGTTTTAAATAAAACTGTAAACCAAAATTTATATTTACTAGCATAGAGACTTATTCTGAAATCGCAGGGGTAGGATTTTAAATAATTAATCATTAAGTATAGCTTAAGAAAGAAAATTAACGCAATATAAAATACAAATGAATTTATTATACAAAAAATGAGATGAATCGGAAAAGTTTCCTTAAAGCGTGGAGGAATTTATAATTTAATTTACTGAATTTACTATTGCTTACTTTATCTAATTGAAGCTCACCAATTGCAGCTTCCGTTGAAGTCATCTGGTTTCCGTGGTTACTCGTTCTCTTCTTCTCGATGTTGAATTTGCTCCATGGACATCCGTCCTTCCTTCTCTGATATGGTACGGGCTATCTGGACTAACACTCCCTACTTGCCTAGTCTTTAAATTAGACATTGGCCCTATACTTGTAAAAACTGATCAGCTTTGCTTAAGAGGAGAAAATTCAGAGATATGAATTTTTCCATATTAGTAGAAATCTCAAACCAACTGAGCTATACTATTTATACGGTACAGACTTCTACCAAAATTCCGTAGACTTGAACTAAACATAGTTCTTCGTCCACAATATTTACTGAAAATAACACAATCCATAAGCTTGTTTCGTTTCTCGTAGATCCGATAACATAACCGAAGCGACAACACATTGTACAAAAGTAACTATGTCGCGAAGCGACCACACACTGTTTCAAAAATCAAATCACGTCGTTCAAAGTAGATGTTCACAGTAGAATTACTAGTGATGGAGTTCACGTAGTTAGGTTGAAAGGTTGTAAGGTTGTAAGGTCCTAAGGTCCCGTTCTCGTGTTGAGAATCAGTATATATCCGGGCTCACCCCCACTCTTGGTAACAGTTCAATCTCAAAACTCATATACAACGAAGTATCTGATTCGATAGATCGAAGCATCAACTCCCCTTCCCTTCTTCCTCGACAAGTCCAGAAGGCGTGGCGATGATATAGCTGACCAGCTTGCAAGCCTCGCGCACGGGTCGCTGTTTACTGGCCTTGGTCATAAAATAAACCCATGACGCACGCAAAATCCCAAGCTTCAAGAATAACCCTCCGTATACACAAACATGAGATGAAATGAAAACAACTATGTCTCAACATATTGACCGTATTTACAACATAATGAATTCTTATCCTACATAATATAATAATTTAAATACTAAAACGATGTTATCATATATACAATATGATTCCAAAAAGCCTTGATTACAAATGATTGACGTTGAATAAATATGTTATTACAAATAATTGCCGATGGCGGATAAACTTGATATCAAATGATATCGCGTAAAATGATATTATATTAAATTAGTAGGGCTGGAGAAGCCTGGACGGTTACACTGTTAACAACAGTGCGAAGATATGCCCGTAGAACGAAACAGCCGCTGATCCCGCCGACCTGAATCAGCATAACGGCCGACTCCTAATTGGATGTCAGCCTCCCTATTACGCTCAACAATGACGACCACCACCACTACCACCACAACGACTTCCGCCCTCACCTTTTTCTCCCACCCTTTGACGACTATCACGTTTTCCCATCCTACACCACTTATGTCCTCATCTTTCTCCGTGCCACAAACTTTTCCTCAGATCAGTGTACCACCTCCTCGCTTTCTGCGCCGCAGTTCACCACCTGTCTCTTCGTCTGCACAGCCACCATCTACGACACCGTCAACTCCAGCCGCATCAGCATTGGCCTCCCGTCAACCAGCATCACCGCCATCAACATCAGATACCAACACAGTCTTCAGTTGCGTCGTTCGCGGCGTCGACCCACTCATCTCCGTAACAGAAGTCCAACGCCAGCTACGCCTTCACGCCATACCAGTCCGGAGGGCGTTCCGGATCTTCAACTCCACGGGCCCAACATACTTAGTGCACCTACAGCTACCCACCGCAACAGCCGTCGACCATCTCATCGCCACCGGTGCCCCCATCTACGGTCGTCTCCATAACGTCGAACCCTCTCGTTCCCCTCCACAATCTAGACATCCCCGCACCACACCACGTCGCCGCACCCGGCCTGACTATCCTCCTTTTCAACCACCCCACAACGTCCGACCACCATCTCCCCCATTTAATATTTCCTTCCCACCGCCGCCAACCCCCCAATATCTCCGACAACTCACAACTATACTGTATCTAATCGCCTCCACACTTTACCACCTCACCCTTTCCCGCAACTTCCCTTTAAGCACTCCCGTATAAACGTCCATTCTTCCCATCTTCATAACCAAGAGAACCCATCTTCTCTTCCTAATAAATATTCACATCGCTTTACCCACCCTCTTCATTTAGCCACATCGCACTGCTCTCTTCTCATCTCCCGGCCCGAGCGAGAGCGTCACTCTCTAAGGGGCCCGCCCCACCCACCCTGAAGGGTAAACGTGATAACGACGACAGCCGCTGAATGAGCTAGAGGAGTGTGTTCTGTCTTCGAATATGACCAGCTGTTATATACAAGTATAGAACGAACACGCCTCTACCGGCGCGTCTGTGAATTGTTGGACAACTTATTTAACAAGTATTCTTTTAATGTGTGCACCTCACTTCAGTTTTCTTTATAGTAAAAAATATATTAGCATTTATTCTCAGAGTCCACCTGAACGTCACTTCAGTTTTTTATAGTATAAAATATCATCATCATCATCATCATCTGTTTACCCTCCAAGTTCGGTTTTTCCCTCGGACTTAGCAAGGGATCCCACCTCTACCGCCTCAAGGGCAGTGTCCTGGAGCTTCAGACTCTTGGTCGGGGGATACAACTGGGGAGTATGACCAGTACCTCGCCCAGGCGGCCTTGCCTGCTATGCTAAACAGGGGCCTTGTGGAGGGATGGGAAGATTGGAAGGGATAGGCAAGGAAGAGGGAAGGAAGCAGCCGTGGCCTTAAGTTAGGTACCATCCCGGCATTCGCCTGGAGGAGAAGTGGGAAACCACGGAAAACCACTTCCAGGATGGCTGAGGTGGGAATCGAACCCACCTCTACTCAGTTGACCTCCCGAGGCTGAGTGGACCCCGTTCCAGCCCTCGTACCACTTTTCAAATTTCGTGGCAGAGCCGGGAATCGAACCCGGGCCTCCGGGGGTGGCAGCTAATCACGCTAACCACTACACCACAGAGGCGGACAGTATAAAATATATTAGCATTTAAGTTCAGAGTCCACTTGAACGTTCTCCAAATTTCATTGAAAATACTCCAGCCATTTCCGAGTTGCAAAAACACAGAGGAACATCGTTCCCACCTAGTTTTATTATAGCCTATGTATACTGTAGATTTGTGTAAAAGGAAATAAATTTGCAGTTGTACGTTAATATCGGAATCATAGCCACGTGACGTCCAGTTTTACGCGGAATCCGAACCACATAGATATGACTTTTCATTTTGAAAATCCCACAAGCATTGTCCAGGATTTGTACCACGGCCACCTTGGTGAGAAGCCAGTGACTAAGCCTTTTGGCCAATACACGTGCCCATACATTAACGTATGTTGTTATTTATGAATAGAAAGTTCCGAGAGGAATAATGACGTAAGCAACATCTACGACTTTGGAATTGAAACATTGCCACATTTCAAAAGAAAATTCCATGTTACTGGTATAATTTTCAAGACATGCTTACGTCCGACCAGTGAATCGTAATTTCCTTATCGGAACCTTGCAGGATAGAGTGCAGGGTCAGGCTTTGTACGCGTTTTCTAACAGTGACAATGCCTGGCTTTATCGCTGAGTAGTCGCTGACTTGGCCTTCGGGCATCGGAGCCCTATGTTCGATTCCCGATTGAGTCTTGGGATTATAATTGTGAACTGCTAATTTCATTGGTTCGGGAACTGGTTGTTTGTGCTGTCCCCAACATTCCTGCAACTCACAAACTACACGCAACGGTATTCTCACCACAAAATTTGTTGATGATTCTAACTCAAATATACCTCAAGGTACGTCCGGCTCCATGGCTAAATCGTTAGCGTGCTGGCCTTTGGTCCAGGGCGTGCCAGGTTCCTTTCCCGGCCGGGTCAGTGATTTTAACCTTCAATGGTTAGTTCCGATGGCTCGGAGGCTGGGTGTGTGTGCCGTCTTCATTGTTAGAATTCATCATAGAAAGGCCCCTCCACATAGACACGCAGGTCGCCTGTACGGCGTCAGCTCGAAGGACATGCACCAGGCCTCTTCGGAGGCCACATGGCATTATTATTATTATTATTATTATTATTATTATTATTATTATTATTATTATTATTATTATTATTATTGTTGTCAAGAAAATCTCTCTACTTTGGCATTGGTCTTACAGTAGCATTTAAGAACTCATAAACTGAGATCAAAGTTATCGGTATTCTACCCTGCTTGGGTGGAACTGATTGTTAATAATCACAATTCGCGTTGCAGACATGGAGTAGAAGAGTGTCCGGCTCCATGGCTAAATGGTTAGCGTGCTGGCCTTTAGTCACAGGGGTCCCGGGTTCGATTCCCGACAGGACCGGGAATTTTAACCATAAGTGGTTAATTTCGCTGGCACGGGGACTGGGTGTATGTGTCGTCTTCATCCTCATCACGACGCGCAGGTCGCCTACGGGAGTCAAATCAAAAGACCTGCATCTGGCAAGCCGAACTTGCCCTCGGACACTCCCGGCACGAACACCCATACGCCATTTCATTTTTATTTTTTATTTTTTTATTTTTTGTTTTTTATTTTTTTTAGTAGAAGAGTTCAAAACGAATTTGCTTTGAAGATGGAAGTCCCGTATTTTTATGCAAAATAATGCAAGTTACCTTCGAGGAGAGAAAGTTAAGAGCTTCCTTTACTTGACACTCCTCGTTACCAGCCTCAACAGTAGTAGGATTTTGAGATCAAACTGTGCTCATTTTAATGCCTTCTGTGCTGGTTCCCTTTGGACGTAGAATATACTCGGAACCGTACTTGGGACGGTGAGCGCTACAAAACATGAGAGATAAGCTTTCATGCTGTTCCCACACAAACTTCTTGAAACCATATCTGGGACCGGCCGCAATGAATGCATGATTCCATTCGTGCAGAAACGTCACTGAAATAGTCAATACCACAAAAACACATAAACATTGGCCTTACCATTTTTTTTTTCAGGATGGGGTTAAGGTAGAGCCTCATTTCCCCTCCACCTTGGACACCTCTCTATAACCGAAGCTGGTCAGCCCTGAGGGTCATATCAAGTCAAGTCTATCCTGTTAAAAGTCCCTAATTGCCTGATAAGGTAAGGTCCCACTAACTACTCTTTTACGGTTTGATAAGGATTCAGTAGTCTTGAACTCAATACACAATAGCTTTTGACAGTGCGTTTTCCCTGAACTGTATCTTCCTTATTCCACCTGGCATTCGAATAAGAAGCAAGTGGGCGAAGTCATATGTTTGCGGGGTAAGCGGTGCGAGAGGTAAGTATTGGTGCCACGCATGTGTCTATCTCAAGTCTCAAGGCCTGACAATAAACATCTATTTCGTCCGTGGTGACTCTTGCGAATTAAGGTATTGTTGTGAAGTTTTAAACTGGTAGTACAATTGTGCCTTAGTTATACATTTACTATAAGAACAGCTTAATGAAAATGAAATGTCGTATGGCTTTTAGTGCCGGGATGTCCCAGGAAGGGTTCGGCTCGCCAGGTGCAGGTCTTTCTATTTGACTCCCGTAGGCGACCTGCGCGTCGTGATGAGGATGAAATGATGATGAAGACAACACAAACACACAGCCCCCGGACCATTGGAATTAACCAATTAAGGTTAAAATCCCCGACCCGGCCGGGATTCGAACCCGGGACCCTCTGAACCGAAGGTCAGTACGCTGACCGTTCAGCCAACGAGTCGGACAACAGTTTACTAATTAACATGGATCCTATTTTTCTGTCACGACTAATGTTTGTAACGAGTACAGTACCTGTTACTCCTGCTGTACCTACAAGCTGCTGCGACTTCCTTTCATACGCAGATAGTATCTTGCGTTTACTGAGTAATTTCTTCATCTCAGAATGTATCTACAGCACTACTGTACTGATATCTGAAGACAAAGTCATACCCCTTTATCTTGGGCACCGCTCTAAACTGAACTGATAGTTTGGGAACCAGGAGCTTCCGTGGCTCAGACGGCAGCGCGTTGGCCTCTCACCGCTGGATATCGTGGTTCAAATCGCGGTTGCTCCATGTAAGATTTGTGCTGGACAAAGCGGAGGCGGGACAGGTTTTTCTCCGGGTACTCCGGTTTTCCCTGTCATCTTTCATTCCAGCAACACTCTCCATTCTCGTTTTATAGCATCTATCAGTCATTAATATATCACTTTGGGAGTGGCGACCCCATCGTACTACTAATAGCCTATATATGGTTCATTCATTACATCCTTGACCCCGTCAAAGACTGGAAAACAGGTTGTAGGTTTTCATTTTCAGTTTGAGAACCAAAGTTATCAAACGTAAAAGAGTAACAATATTTAATAATTGTTTTTATACATGTCGGTGGTCTCTTTAACCTGTACAATTAACCAGCTTCGAATATATTGTTGGTATATATTGGTGTCCGGAATTGGGAACACTCGAGCGTCCGGAAATAGGAACAAGTCTGTCCATCATTCAAATTTCACGCCATGATCACACGTGCCGTGATATACATATTACCACCCACACATTACCTGGTTCAACCTTTCAACTTCAGTACTACAGATTCTCTTACCCTCAAGTTGTAAGTTTTCTCAATTTAAGTGAAACGAAAGATGAAAATAAATATACAGTCAAGGAAAAGTATAGGAGAAGCGTCTCACCGTGTTTCTTTTGATATTATCTGGAGCAAAACACCGCGCGACTCCTGCCATTCAATACCGTTTCACTCTACTGCAAGAGGGTGCTGTCATCGAGTTATTTGTTTCGAAAACACATCTGACGCGTATTTCAAATGTAAACCACGTAGAGGTTACGAGTGTCCGGAAACAGGAGCTGTCCGAATATTGCCTGCCCCCCCCCCCCTCTACCCTACAACCGTAGTATATATCTGAATTCCGGCATGGTAGCACGTCGTAAATAGAGCAGGGCCCAAAATCTCACGCGTGCAAATCGAGGCGCAAAAGTTCCGTGCACTGTGCATCGGTCGCGCTCGGCTTGTCTCAGACCAACGCTTCGTCTCTGGGCTACTCGGCTAAGCTCGGCTCTACTCGGGCTCAACTCAGCTCGGATTTGGAGCGCTACGGGGCAAGTGTGGAAGAGGGAGACAGGGGGAGCGAGCAAGACAGGCGTGAGGAAAGAGAGAGTAAGCGCTATTGCTCCAAATCGAGGAGTGGGGGGTCTGCACTCTGGTCAACCAAGCGAAGTCGTCTTTTGCACCGTGCACAGTGCATGCACCAAGCGCGTGTACCCTGAGAGGCCCTGGAATAGAGCATACATTCATGAAGGAAACATTTATTAAAAATTCCCGTACGAAGAACTGGTACAAGTGCTGGTTTGATAAATTTATTTTCAAAATTTGTTTGTTAGGCAATTGTTCGTGGAGAAATCCTTATAGAAGTATAGGAGTCAAGTTTAAGATTCTTCTTCTGGGACCGTCCAGGTTTGACCCAGGCGAAGGGTTGACCGAACTAACATGTCCAAGTGCGGCCTGGGATATTCCATTACCTGTTTCGTGTGCAGCCCGGCATTAGGTTTTAGTATCAACTCTGCATGCAACGTAAAATCTAAACAATAAATACTTTATTATTTTGTCATAAATAGTAATTTTAATGCAAAAGGATGGCCGTTTAGAACCACTGGAACCGGGCGAGTTGGCCGTGCGGTTAGGAGCGCGCAACTGTGAGCTCGCATCCGGGAGATAGTGAGTTCGAATCCCACTGCCGGCAGCCCTGAAGATGGTTTTCCGTGGCTTCCCATTTTCACACCAGGTAAATGCTGGGGCTGTACCTTAATTAAGGCCACGGCCGCTTCCTTCCCATTCCTAGGCCTTTCCTGTCCTATCGTCGCCATATGACCTATCTGTCTCGGTGCAACGTAAAGCAAAATAGCAAAAAAACCACTGGAACCTTTTTCCTGTTTGTTTACACTATAAAATCCATTTATCAGATCTGTTAGAGATTCCTATTGATACGTTCATGTCACGTAAGGCAAACTCTCAGAAAAGTTCCCGTAGCTGTTAAGTTCACGTTTAGTGACTGCATGTGTCATGCAGAGCATAAACCTAACGGTAAATCAAAAGACGGAGGATTTAATCGTGAAAGGTTGTTAGTTGCTACAGATTTCACCACAACAAGGATTTTCAGAATGAACTTTCAAGATGGGTTTGTACCATTGTTACATGCGTTTTCAAAATGGTAAAGAAAAAAATGTACAAAGAGCTGAGCTGAGTGGCTCAGACAGTTGAGACGCTAGCCTTCTGACCCCAACTTGGCAGGTTCAATCCTGACTCAGTCCGGTGATATTTGAAGGTGCTCAAATACGTCAGCCTCGTGTCGGTAGATTTACTGGCACGTAAAAGAACTCCAGCGGGAAATTCCAGCACCTCGGCGTCTCTGAAAACCTCTAGGAAGTAGTTAGAGGATGAAAAAACAAAAGCATTATTTATTGTCTTGTACAAAGCTGTAACATTGACCAATTCATGGGTTGTGCCTGGACGATTTCTAAAACTTCCTGGGCGGGCCGCACGTAGCCCACCCAAAACTTCCTGCGCCGCACCTAGAAGATCACCTGAAACTTAGCGACCGCACCAGGACTAGAAATCTGATACTGGGCCTCATATGGGCATCTTGCGTTTTCCTCATCTGTTTAACATCGAACTCATTCAGGTAATTTTTGGTTGCGCTGGGAGACGAATACTTTAGGAATGTTGAAGTAGCGGCAATGGTTTTAATTAACTATCGCCCGTATGGAAGTTTGCACCTGTGTGGCTAATATCGTGAAGCTTTACATTTGAAACATTTTAGTATCACCTGCAAGAAATAATTAAAAGTGATCATTCTCTAACGCGAAAGACAATTATGTATTTTTTAAAATTCATGGCCAGGTCACTGAATGTATACATTTTTCACAGGAATAGAACCAGCGTTTGGGTGGTTAGACCGTGTGCATAATGCAGAGTTTCGTCCAGACGTGCCATTTGGACTCATCAGCTGGAATGGCACGCCCCTCCAGGACTCTGCTTAGCAGTGGCAGACCAAACTGTGTGGCCCCGCCGTGTTAGCAAATCAAGTTTGCTAACCTGCTAAAGGAGAAAAGATTTCTCCGTTCAAAAAATGCTCCTTTTTTGATGTTGTATCTCCAATGGGGGAGCATTTTTTGAACGGAGAAATCTTTTCTCCTTTAGCAGGTTAGCAAACTTGATTTGCTAACACGGCGGGGCCACACAGTTTGGTCTGCCACTGCTAAGCAGAGTCCTGGAGGGGCGTGCCATTCCAGCTGATGAGTCCAAATGGCACGTCTGGACGAAACTCTGCATTATGCACACGGCCTAACCACCCAAAAGCTGGTTCTATTCCTGTGATTATAAGATCTGCGGCCGTGAAAGCCTTTTTTGATATACATTTTTCGTTTAAATAATAGTCACAATTAGTCAAGTGACGTATACGTCTGTCAATCATGAATATGGGTGCCGACATAGCATATGGTATATCCACGTTACGCTCTGCCTATCGTAAGGACGACTAGTGATACCTTACGGACTCTCGACTTCGGAGCGTGAGTTCCAAGCTCAGTCTGGCATCACTTCCACTTTTTTCTGCATCTTTTTCTGTTTGCTTTCCCTTGGTCAGCTCGTGTTCTCTTCCAAATGCAATGAAATTATGTTCGTGAGGCTTAGAGAGTATTTTACTTCCGCGCCCTTTGTGACCCCTTTCTTTTGTTGGTACCTTCGTTTTTCGAAGGATCGGACCTCCACCTTTTTCTTTTCTTGTTACTGTTAAGAGGGGAAGGTTGTTTAGCTGAACTTCTCCATCACCTGGGTCAGTGGTACAGTGACAGCCTCCGGATGCCAAGATCGTGGCTTTAAATTTGGCAAATATACAGGGTCCCTTACAAACCCAGACCGAGTGCACTATGTTTGTACTCTGCGTTACAGCAGCCGCCTCAGCCCAACACGTCGCGCGCGGCCGCCCTGCTTTAAACGTGCATTCAATCTTGTATGAAATCTTACCTTATAAAAGGTTCTGGAAGTGCCATCCTTCATAATGAGGGACTTTATAAACACCATCAGGATTTTCTGCACACCAATAGCGAGTGTTATGACCGTTGACACGACCATTAAGATGAAACCAGGCCTCATCCGAAAAGAACACAAGCTTTGGGTCGAATAAAATTATGGAAGATACCACTCATAATGGGAGCGTCCGTGGCTCAGACGGCAGCGCGTCGCCCTCTCACCTCTGGATACCGTGGTTCAAATCCCGGTCACTCCATGTGAGATTTGTGCTGGACAAAGCGGAGGCGGGACAGGTTTTTCTCCGGGTACTCAGGTTTTGCCTGTCATCTTTCATTCCAACTAACATCTATCAGTCATTAATAAATCACTTTGAGAGTGGCGACCCCACAGTACTAATAGCCTATATCTGCTTCATTACATCCTTGACCCGGTCATTGACTGGAAAACAGGTTGTATGTTTTCATTTTCACCACTCATAATATCTCACTCTTGTGGCTGGATGAGCAGATTTTAAACAATGGGCCCGCCTAAACCTGTACTGTTTGACGTGTAACACCTTTGTAGTTTTGTATGCAGAAGAAACCGAAACCCCTACTTGTGCTCATTTTGTGAGTGATACATTCGGTGACAGTTCAAGATTCACACCAATATCATCTTGTTTTTCCTCCGTTAAAACTGCTCGCATGTGTGCACGTTTTTTTATTGAGCACCGAGCCAGTAGTTTCAATGAACAAATTCATCGCGTCCCCGTCGAGCCGACTCGTACTTAAAATAACTTTTACATACGAAAATAAGACGTTGCAATGACAACTGTCTCACCATGTTAACAGCTGCGATTCAGACTAGCTATTGATGCTAGGTCGAACACGTGCACGCTTCTTGCAAGGTCAAGAACTATGCGCTCGCCTCCCGTACAGCTGCTTAGGTCTCGGAGAGTGGAAACGCCGCTGGACGGTCTGGCTTTATGAGAGACTCAGTAGTAGGATCGTTAACAAAGGCAGAAATTCGATTCGGCACTCCATTTCGTACGATGTCAGCTTGGAGGAGATCTCTGGTAATACATTCGGTGATCACGAGACAAAAGTAATAAATTTCATTATGAGGCCAGCTTGGAAAATTCCAGTTTCTATGCCATGTAATAAGTAAAAACAATTTGAAACTGATACCCAAGCACCCTAAATGGTGTCAATTCAAAATGCCTGTAAACGGTAGCTGGAACCATATTAATACCTGCGATTTTGCGTAATGCCTGTTCGACCAAGGTATCTTGAAAAGAGAATGACATCTGTTGACAGAGAGCGTCAAAGGAGTCCGACATTTGTCACAACGCAACTTAAAAATGCTTTATCAAGACTACTTCCTAAAAATACATGTGTCAAATTAACATGCAAAACAGGTAACTTCTCCGTAGTTGTCATGCCCCATTGGTTGGTTGGGCCGAAGATAAGACCACTGAATGTGGCACTCCCTGCCGTCAGAAATATATTACGTTTTAGCACACCAGGCTGTCTCAGTGTACAGTAGTGCCTCTTAAGAAACGTGTTCATATCCGTGGTAGCTAGAATCTAGGAAATCATTTTAACATCACTCTGCTTGTCTGAACTGCTATGAACTGTAAGTATACGTCATTATTTGTCACTTTGAATTCTTTAACACAGCAAAGCAGAAAATACTTATAATTATAGATTCTTCCAATACCAAAATTATGAATCATTTATTTGCAAACAACGAGAGATTAATAAAGTTCGTTGATGAGCGTTATTTAAAGAGCTTAACAGCTGGGTCATCAGCCCAGATGATTTATGTGAGGGAATGAAGTAGCATTACACTTATTTTAAGGGGAAGATACATACAGGTGAAAAAATGGGATTTTCAAATATTTTTATTTATGGAATATACTTTCCAACTTAATCTGATGGAAAAATTGAATTAGGTCCGCCTCTGTGGTGTGGTGGTTAGTGTGATTAGCTGCCGCCCCCGGAGGCCCGGCTCGATTCCCGGCTCTGCCACGATATTTGAAAAGTGGTACGAGGGCTAGAACGGGGTCCACTCAGCCTCGGGAGGTCAACTGAGTAGAGGTGGGCTCGATTCCCACCTCAGCCATCCTGGAAGTGGTTTTCCGTGGTTTCCCACTTCTCCTCCAGGCAAATGCCGGAATGGTACCTAACTTAAGGCGACGGCCACTTCCTTCCCTCTTCCTTGTCTATCCCTTCCAATCTTCTTATCCACCGTCAAGGCCCCTATTCAGCATAGCAGGTGAGGCCGCCTGGGCGAGGTACTGGTCATCTCCCCAGTTGTATCCCCGACCCAGAGTCTGAAGCTCCAGGACACTGCCCTTGAGACGGTAGAGGTGGGATCCCTCGCTGAGTCCGAGGGAAGAACCAACCCTGGAGGGTAAGCAGATTAAGAAAGAAAGAAAGAAAGAAAGAAAGAAAGAAAAAAAGAAAGAAAGAATTGAATTATCTCCACTACTACAAACGATAGGCCTATGTTAGTGTCTATATACGATACTTACCACATCCCATTCTGGCATACTTTTTCATTAATTTTCCGTAACTTTCATTTTACCATAAGATGTTTGCATGAAATTCTGTACGGAATAGTCGAGTTTTGAACATAACGGATTCATGTGTAATTTTCAAAATACGACTAGTATTTGTCAAGAAATTGGAATTTATAACTTCCATATTCCTACTGCCAAGAGTAAAAAGCTATGAGCCGGGCTGAGTTACTCAAACGGTTGAGGCGCTGGCCTTCTTGCAGGTTCGATCCTAACTCAGTCCGGTGGTATTTGAAGGTGCTCAAATGCGGCAGCCTCGTGTCGGTATGTATATTGGCACGTAAAAGAACTCCTGCGGGACAAAATTCCGGCACCTCGGCGTCCCCGGAAACCGTTGAAGGAGATAGTGGGACGTAAAAACAATAATATTATAGAAATCTGTGCAGTTCCATTAAAAAATGAAGTTATCTCAGATATAGGCATCCTGGAGAAGTACTACGAGGTAAATTAATAATAATGCTATTTGCTTTACGTCTCACTAACTACTCTTTTACGGTTTTCGGAGACGCCGAGGTGCCGGAATTTAGACCCACAGGAATTCTTTTAAGTGCCAGTAAATCTACCGACACGAGGCTGGCGTATTTAAGCACCTTCAAATACCACCGGACTGAGCCAGGATCGAACCTACCACGTTAGGGTCAGAAGGCCAGCGCCTCAACCGTCTGAGCCACTCAGCCTGGCACGAGGTAAATTATGAGCCCCTTGGTAACATTACTGAAAGTGATGATGATGATGATGATGATGATGCTTGTTGTTTAAAGGGACCTAACATCGAAGGTCATCGGCCACCGACTGAAAGTGAAAACAGAGGTCCGATATCTTAATCTTAAACGATGTACAAGTTATTTGAGGTGAACCTTATCGATGACTCATCCAGTAAGTCTTCAAACTATTTCAGCAAAACATAATTTAAATATTTAATGGAATGTAGTATTTATAGCGGAACTCATTTAGCTGCATAAATCAGTTTACAAATTTTATACAGTTTTACTGGTAACTACTAGACTCTTTAACAATCTGAACAATAATAGAAAAATATCAGTATTTAATATCAACTACAGAAAAATGTTCTAAATTCACTTGTAAACGCCAAAGCATTGTGCGGAGCAGAAATATGGGGCATTGAAGAAGGTAGTAAGGAACTAGAGGCAATAGATAGTAAGTTCTTCAAAATAATAATGAGGCTACCACAATGTACAGCTAACAGTGGAGTTAGAATTCTATGTGGAGATGTAAGTATACAAGCAAATATATTGTAACTAAAAGAAAGTAACAAAATATTGGTTAAGATTAAAGAGGCGAAACGGGAGGGAAATACTAAATTTAGCATACTACATCAGATGAAACATGTACACGACGATGAGTATTGGGTAACCAGGGTGAAAAAGATGCTAGATAGAACAGGAATAGGAGACGATTTTGATTAAAAAATCCAGAACGAAGAACCAAGATTGAGTAAGAAAGTAACTATTAGAGTGAAAGACATTGAGGAACAGATGAGTATGTCAGAATGCATGAACCAAAAGAACATTAACGGGAATTCTGTGAAATTAGCAAAAAACTATCCATAAAGAAAGAAAGAAACAAAGAAACAAAGAAGGACTTACGAATAGAGAAATAAGAGGTATATTAGTCTCACTCACATAATGGATTCGTTCAAGTAACATACGAACAACTAAAGAGGGAAGAAAAGTTTCTTTGTTTTCTTACCGTGGCCTTGATTCAGGTACAGCCCCAGAACTGACCTGGTGTGAGAATGGAAAACCACGGAAAACCATTTTCAGGGCTGCCGACAGTGGGGTTCAAACCCACTATCTCCCGAATGCAAACTGACAGCTACGTAATCAAACCACGCAGCCGCTAGCTCTACAGGGAAAAGTAGAAAATCTTGTAAATATAATACGGGAGGAATGTTATTAATGTATTAACGGTATGGTTTACAAAGTGTAAAACAATTAGTGGCAAATGTCTTTTCAAACAGGAAGCAAGGGTAGACTATAACAATTTCTTCTTAACCGACTACGTCATTAATTTCTACGTTACAAAATACACTGAAGTAGCCCACTACAACCAAATCCAGTGGCGGCGATTTGTGGAAGCGAGGGCGAGGGGGCAGTCTCCCCAACACTTTGTGGAGAAAATTAAATTTTTATTCCATTTTAGCCACTTAAAACTAGAAATTATAAAAGATCTATGTATACAAACCCTGTTGCCTTTGACATAATTACTGAATTTCCCTTTATTTCTTTGAATATTAAAAGGTGGTCCGCCTCTGTGGTGTAGTGGTTAGCGTGATTAGCTGCCACCACCGGAGGCCCGGGTTCGATTCCCGGCTCTGCCACGAAATTTGAAAAGTGGTATGAGGGCTGGAACGGGGTCCACTCAGCCTCGGGAGGTCAACTGAGTAGAGGTGGGTTCGATTCCCACCTCAGCCATCCTCGAAGTGGTTTTCCGTGGTTTCCCACTTCTCCTCCAGGCGAATGCCGGGATGGTACCTAACATAAGGCCACGGCCGCTTCCTTCCCTCTTCCTTGCCTATCCCTTCCAATCTTCCCATCCCTCCACAAGGCCCCTGTTCAGCATAGCAGGTGAGGCCGCCTGGGCGAGGTACTGGTCATTCTCCCCAGTTGTATCCCCGACCAAGAGTCTGAAGCTCCAGGACACTGCCCTTGAGGCGGTAGAGGTGGGATGCCTCGCTGTGTCCGAGGGAAAAACCGACCCTGGAGGGTAAACAGATGATGATGATGATGATGAAAAAGTGTCTTAGCCCGCCCGGTGGCCATGGTTGTTAAGGCGTTGAAGTCTAAATGGTCTGACACCGTGATTAACCGGTTCGAGTCCCGATGGTCGAAAACATTTTCACCATCAGAATGTTGGCTGGCAGGGTAAGGGAGGTGGTTGAATAAAATTTATAATCACTAGATTGCGTGCTAAAGAGCGTGCTAAAGACCTGGATTAAATTCCACACCTCTCCGCAGTGCTCATATGGATTGAGGGCATATGACGTTGTTGATGGTGATTCGTCCGTCGGATGGGGACGTTAAGCCTTGAGCAGACTCCTTGGTGCTATTCAACAGCCCCGACAGATTCATCTCACCACATACCCGACCCCATAGAGAAACGGGACAAGGGTTGGACAAACTTTAAAAAGTGACTTAGTGGAAATACGCACAAAATGTCATTTGACGTAGTTAACCGATTCGTACAGCACCATAGCAAGTAGTGTAGACTCATGCAGCAGCGTGTAGAAGCGCACTCTGCGCAACCAAGCGAAGTCGTCTTTTGCACCGTGCACAGTGCATGCACCCTGAGAGGCCCTGGATTACACAAAACCTTAGTTGAGCACTAAATGAGTTTTATATGTGGACAAGTCCATGTGCTGCAGCGTGAGTGAGAGGGGAAGAACGTTCTCTTCCGCTCAAAGCTCGGACTTCGCGCAGGTTTGTGCCATCATATAGTAATCGCACTTCGAGCATGTACTCTGAAGAAGGGAAGCAGGGGTATATTTTTGCCAAGGTCATGGATAATGAAGTATGATTCACCCGCTTGCCATGCATATTCGTCAGTCTGGCAGTCTCACTCAGTCAACGTGCCTGTGTCCGGCTCCATAGCTAAATGGTTAGCGTGCTGGCCTTTGGTCACAGGAGTCCCAGGTTCGATTCCCGGCAGGTTCGGGAATTTTAACCTTAACTGGTTAATTTCGCTGGCACGGGGACTGGGTGTATGTGTCGTCTTCATCGTCATTTCATCCTCATCATGACGTGCAGGTCCCCTACGGGAGTCAAATCAAAAGACCTGCATCTAGCGAGCCGAACTTGTCCTCGGACACTCCCGGCACTAAAAGCCATACGGTATTCCATTTCAACGTGCCTGTGTAGTTCTACCTAAGGTCTACAGCTCTTTTATTTCAAATATTATATGGATTTTTTTAATTGCATAATCACGCCATACTTCTATTTAATTGCAATACATGTGTAATTGTTCCTTTGGTGAACCTTTTGTTATATAGTCTTGAATCAAAATCTCAACAACAAGAAAACTAAAATTCGCTCAGATAGCATCAAAAACTTACCATTTTGTAGCTTTTTCTTTTCAATTTTATTGTCTACCCTCCCCCCCCCCCCACTACATCTCCCAGACCCCCAGTTTGTTTTTTCTTGTCTATAAGCTTTGTGCCGTCCCCTTCTCCTTCCGACTTCTATTTCCCAATCGCCGCACTGACCAAATAAGCTCGGAGGAAAGGCAGACATGCCGGTGATATATCGGAAGAGGCCACAAGCGCTGTTATACAATATTTCCACCGTAAGTGACTGCTGTGCTTCTTACATGCGTCCAGCGTCGCCTTGCAGCCCTGTACAAGTCGATCTTGCCGTAACCAAAATTGAAAGTCAATTGGTAGGCCTATATGTATTTGTAGAAATATTTCGTGATGGAGGCTCTGCAGGTGGCTAAGATGAAAGGCAGCTGAACATAAAGAAAAATATTCACATACTTTTCTCAAAGGGAATCGTATGAATGGTTTGTTGGCAATCACAAAAGTTAGTAAAAACTTGTAAGTGTTTTGAAGAGCGAGAATGGCAACCAGGTTATTGTGAAAATCTCACAGCGACAAAAGTCGGAACATTAGTTCCTATGATCACGAGTATAAACCATGTATTTTGACGTATAAACATTTTAAGACCGAGCTCGATAGCTGCAGTCACTTAAGTGCTGCCAGTATCTAGTATTCGGAAGATAGTGGGTTCGAGTCCCACTGTCGGCAGCCCTGAAGATGGTTTTCCGCGATTTCCCATTTTCACACCGTGCAAATGCTGGGTCTGTACCTTAAATAAGACCACGGCCGCTTCCTTCCCACTTCTAGCCCTTTCCTGCCCCATCGTCGCCATAAGACCTATCTGTGTCTGTGCGACGTAAAGCAACTTGCAAATGAAAAACATTTTAAGTATTACTCTCTGCTTCCGGGGTCCCCTGAATTATTCCAATAAAGTACAGCAATCTGATCGTCATATTATACGTGGGGTAAGAGATCATTCTCCTCAGATTTCAAGGTGCCACCCTCCACACTCCCACCCTACCTCCACCCTCTGAGAAGAGTGAGAAGATGGGTAGGTTTCTGGACCCAGCGCACGAAGTGCTCCCCCTTCCGGTGGTGTAAACTGTGCCAATTTTGGGGTTTGTTTCCTTTTTTTTTTTTTTTTTGGTAGGGGCTTTACGTCGCACCGACACAGATAGGTCTTATGGCGACGATGGTATAGGAAAGGCCTAGGAGTTGGAAGGAAGCGGCCGTGGCCTTAATTAAGGTACAGCCCCAGCATTTGCCTGGTGTGAAAATGGGAAACCACGGAAAACCATCTTCAGGGCTGCCGATAGTGGGATTCGAACCTACTATCTCCCGGATGCAAGCTCACAGCCGCGCGCCTCTACGCGCACGGCCAACTCGCCCGGTCGTTTGTTTCCTGTAGAGGAGTATATTACCTCTGTCTCCCCAAGGATCGTGAGTAAAGTTCTCGAGTACACTTTATCCAGACGGAGGAAAGCTACTTGCAGCTAGTTGGAGTTGACAAAATATGACTAAAGAACTGGAATCCATTTAAAGTTAAAAACTTCATGATTGTTCAGTATTGAATAGAGAAATAAGAAGATGTACAATATTATAGGGAAGGATCCACCTTTCAATACTCCGTAGTAAGTTGAACTAAAAAGTAGTTACAACCTGTTTATTGGGACCGGTTTCAACACATTTCAAGTGTCATCATCAGCCAATTAGCGAAGATCTTAAAACAACTAATATATTGAACACAGGCAAAAAATTAACATTGTATCATATCGTAGCAATTCAGTTAATGTTCAAAACACAATAATCACAGTGAAGAGAGTAAACGGAACATCACAATCTTGCGCCGAAAACAAATATACGGTAGTTGAAGTTCATAATCAGGTCAAGTATGCACTTATGTAAAGTCGTTGCTAGGCAGGTCTTGTAGGCATTTGTTTCTCCGGCCGAAGAGTAAAAGGTGACGTGAATGAAGGCTTTTTGCTGATGGCACTATACTGTACAGAGTAAAAAGTAAGTTGCAGGATTGTGAGCGGCTGCGAAAAGACCTCGCTGATGTCGTGTGATGGTACACGGGGTGGAAAGTCAGTTTGTGAGTTCCACCAAGAGGAAGAGTCATCTCAGTTTTAATTACTGTGTTGACAGTGTGAAAGTTCCTTATGGGGATCACTATAAACTCCTAAGTGTTGATGTAAGGAAAGATCTTCATTGGGGTAATCGGATGAACGGGATTGTAAATAAAGGTTTCGGATTTCTTCATATGGTTTTGAGGGTATTTAGGGGTTGTAGTAAGGATATAAAGAAGAGGGCATGTCACTGGTAAGACTACAACAGAGTATAGTTCTAGTATATGGGACACTCATCAGAATTACTTGATTCGAAAACTGGATAAAATCCAAAGAACGATTTGTTCTGTGTGATTTCCGACAAAATATTATTGTTACGAAAATGTTGCAAACTTTGGACTGGAAAGACTTAGAAGTAAGAGATGAGCTGCTCGACACAGCTGTATATTCCGAGCTGTTAACTGAGAGATGGCGTGAAATGATATTAGTAGACGAATAAGTTTGAGTGTTATTTTTAAAAGTAAGAACGACCTTGATATGAAAGTATAGTTGGAATTCAAGAGGACAATTTGGGCAAATATATGTTGATAGGATTTAGAGATTGGAATAATTTACCAAGGGATATTTTCAATATTTTTCCAACTCCTTTGAAATTATTAAAAGAAAGGGATTGATTGATTGATTGATTGATTGATTGATTGATTGATTGATTGATTGATTGATTGATTGATTGATTGATTGATTGATTGATTGATTGATTGATTGATTGATTGATTGATTGATTGATTGATTGATTGATTGCTTTTGAATGTGAGTTTTGAGCACCGGACTTATAATATTGCAATGTATTTGCTATTTTCTCATAGTACCTGTGTACTTGTATGATATGGGAGACACTTTCACCTTCCTCTCGAGCAAGTAATGAGTAGTCACCCATCCATAGGATGACTATGGACAATGTTGCTTAACTGAGGTGTGGTTAGTAACTTCTCACTGTACCGGTGTTGTGGTTTGGGAAGCTATCACATAAGAGATAAATCAAAAGAAGTTCCTGAGCTATCTTTCCTCGCACTCTTCCTATTGAAAAAGACATTATTATTATTATTATTATTATTATTATTATTATTATTATTATTATTATTATTATTATTATTATTATTATTATTATTATTATTATTATATGATCTACCATAACCAGATACTCATTTCTCTTGTAAGCTGAGTGAATCGTTATCGAAGAAATTTTTAAAAATATGCCACTGCTGAGAAGGATTCCGGAAAAGTTCCTTTCTTTAAAGCAGTCAGTGATATACTGGACAGTGGCGGTGGGCTCTTAGGAGCACATGAGCACGTGAACATCCAGTTTTAATACAACTTTACGCATTCATGGATAATTTAAAACTTTCTTTCGACCTGATTTCGATAATCGATCGAAAGCATTCGACTTATATAGAAGCTCCGTTACACTGACAGTTGTTCGTTTTGATTGACAGTGCAGCGAGCACACTGGATAATGCGCTATTGTGCTGAAGACTATACGCATGTGCAAAGCAGATGACGTCATGGTTTATGCACTGATATTCCCATTAGCGAGGAGGACGGGAAGGTACGTGCCTTGCCGTCTGGAGCAACCCTCAAACCAGTGGTAGTATTACAGATGACCACAAGGGTCCGTCCGCCACCTCCCCTATTACGGTTAGCCACAGCCTAGCAGGAGCTAATATTGCATTACATTACCGGCAGATTTCGCCAGTAATTCTGAATAGGCATTTTCTAGCTCGTTGTGAACAGATGTTCGTACGTAATCCCGGGAAGAATTTGCTTTACCTTGTGATTGGAAAATCTTTTCAAGTCTTCAAAATCTTTTTATTTGAGTGTTGTGTTTTGCTTCTCTGTTTGTATGGTTTATAACCATGGTATTCTTTGTGGAAGAGGAAGTGAATTCAGTTCAGGTAATTTTAACCAGAGAAATATTAACCTATCAGGATAAGTTAGAAATTAAAAGGCTTGGATCGGACAGACCAGATTTGATTATCAAAAAGTTACAAAAATTGACAAACGCGAGTATAGGCGTAAGTTTAAGAGAAAAGTGTACGAAACACGCAAGTGGCTCTGTGGATGTAGATCTAGGAATGCGCTTTTTTGTTTGCCCTGTTTATTGTTCAACAAAGAAAGAAGTGTATGGAATTCAGCTGGGTGAACAGACCTTGCTCATCTGAGTGCAAAAATAAATTCACACAAAAACGCGAATATTGAATTCCCTATGCTAGTGTTGTCTATAATTTCCAAGACGAGAATAATTGACATGTTAATAATTTTTTAATTTCGTGTGGCTGTTTCTAGCTGAGTGCAGCCCTTGTAAGGCAGACCCTCCAATGAGGGTGGGTGGCATCTGCCATGTGTAGGTAACTGCGTATTATTGTGGTGGAGGATAGTGTTATGTGTGGTGTGTGAGTTGCAAGGATGTTGGAGACAGCACAAACACCCAGTCCCCAGGCCATTGGAATTAACCAATGAAGGTTAAAATCCCCGACCCGGCCGGGAATCGAACCCGGGACCCTCTGAACCGAAGGCCAGTACGCTGACCATTCAGCCAACGAGTCGGACATAATTAACATGTGATACAGTAGAACCTTGAATAACCGAGATAATATGCAGACTATTGGGTCAATTCGGAAACAATTATTTTAAAAAATTGACCGGTAAATGCGGTACACATTATTTCTATGCTTATCGTCATACCCAGGTGAACTTCGTGCTATTTAAAAACCAAGAATAGTGCTCGCATCCTTCAATGTTCGCAGTGCAGTAAAGTTATTATGAATTCTACTTTTGTTCTACACTAACACGGCCGGCCCCAGCGCGCCTCCCTCTTACCCGGATGCCCCGGGTTCAATTCCAGATCAGGTCAGGAACTTTTACCTGGATCTGAGGGCTGGTTCGAGGTCCACTCAGCTTACGTGATTACAATTGAGGAGGTATCTGAATGTGAGATGGCGGCCCCGGTCTAGAAAGCCAAGAATAAGGACGAGAGGATTCGTCGTGCTGACCACATGACACCTCATAATCTGCAGGCCACCGGGTGAACAGCGTTCATTTGGTAGGCCATGGGGTTTGATTTTGTTTTACACTAACAGATTAGTCTAGTATAAAATTTATCCTCGGTTACAGGGGTACAAGTAACTTTTAGTGAAGTGATTTTTGTTAATTTTTTGCTGATTTGAGACATGAACAAAAATGTTGTGAACCCCCTAAAGATTTTGTCACGAGCCGCCACTGATACTGGATAATCTTGAAGTTATTTTAACAATAAATCTTTATTTTCAAGCACTGTATAATAATCACGTTATTGGTTTTACGTCCCAATAACTACATTCGTGGTTTTTGGAGACTCCGAGGTGTCCAAATATCGCGCAACTATCTTACGTGCTGGTAAATCTACTGACACAAGGCTGGCGTATGTTAGTACCTTCAAATACCACCTGACTGAGCAGGTATCAAACCCGTCAGCTTTGCTCTCAGACGACAAGTGCTCTGCCGTCTGAGCGACTCAGCAGGCTATTATTATTATTATTATTATTATTATTATTATTATTATTATTATTAATATTCATGTCTTATGGGCCAACTTTGGACCACGTCATTTCAACTGGCTACTTCTGACTTTGATGTCTGTCCACTACTGCCGCATGTCTTCTCAGTGTCGTCCTTTTCTCTCCTGCGTCCATCCCTTGCCAGTTTTTAATTTTGGCTTGTCTCGGAAACCCTGGAACGCTTGAAGTTTCTTCTTAAGTGGGACACGCTCTTGGATGTCATTATGTGTGATTCCCACTTCTTCAAGTTCTCTACCTACCTCAATAAACCAAGCCCCTTTCGTTTCCTTCTGCTGACAGATATTGATGTGGTTGGTCAGTCTTGTTGGGTGCATTCGTATCACATGCCCATAAAAGATAATTATCCTTTTCCGGATGGTATCGGTAATCTTCTCGACGTGGGTGTATAATTTGTCGTTATGCCGTCTTCTGTACTCTCCATTGTCCTTTCTTCGGCCTCCAGATTCTCGATCAGGCCTTTTTTTTGTTCATTGCGAGGCTTTCTAAAGCGTATAAGACCTCTGGACGGATGACACTTCAGTAATGCCTTAGCTTTGCTTTGAAGGATATTATTATTATTATTATTATTATTATTATTATTATTATTATTATTATTATTATTATTATTATTATTATTATTATTATTACAATTTAAAAAGGCTCGGCTTGTGCCGGTAACATAATGGGCTCACTCGGCCTAAGCAAAGAGTCACCCTCTTGATTATAAAACTATAGGTACATATATCTACAAATATTTACAACAGAAATAATTACAACATATACATATATACAATAAATATGCACAGATAATGTCGCTAAACAAATTCTTATCTCCCCGTTTTGGGAACCTGTTCTTCAAGATTACTGGAACTGCGACATGGAACTTCATGCTGTTTGGCGTAAGTCAGAGGAAAAGTCATTCCTCGAAACTTTCTCACAATGTGGCAGGTGCTCAGGAGGGTGGCTCTCTGTAGTTCTACGTATGTGTGATGATTCAGGTTTAATGCGGCCAGAGAGCTGTGCAAGCATTTTGGAATAACACCGGTACATGATATTGGGACCTTTCCCATTATCTCCCATAGCTCATGGGACCATGCGACAACACAAATTTACCCCTACCGAGTCTTAACACATGGGACCACGCGCTACAGAAAATAACAGTCATGGTACCTTTTATACCTAGTGACAAATGCCGCCCCATTTGGATATTAATGACTAATCCGAACAGATGAGATGACAAATGCCCATTACAGCATAGCGAAGTCTACCGCTACCCTTCCGTTCCAAGATATGAGCACAAGCCTCTCAAGGGCATGCTGCGTCCGCGGATACGAACTAAAACCAACTTATATCTAACTTATAGGCATTAAATTAACGGAAGAAGTCAGGATGCTAATATCGGCAAAGATAGGCACAAATAAATTTTTCCTAATGATTTAATTAGCTCTCGTTGAAACATACTTTCTACAACCTTGATAATTACATTTTAAAATAAATACATTTGACACTCAATAAAGCAACGGGAAGTCATGTCCGTGCTGTCACTCAAGTAAACTTTCCGATTCACCTCATCACCAGTGTCTCTATGTGGATTATTGAAATTACGGTGTCAAATTCTACTTACTGACTAAACATTCCATACATAATTACGAACATGAGTATCCCTTCACTCGATTCAAATAACTTGAGGACGGTTGAATTAACTTTCTAAGTTTTAACTTTGTATAATTGGTTTTGTTATTGATCAACCATGCAATTCATTCCAGCTGTTGAATACGACACAAAAATAGTTTTACCCTTCTAGCCTTCAACATAATAAAACATTTCACTATTTACAGTAATTAGTTATGATCTTGCGAATGCGTGATATTCCCGTGGGAAGACTCCCATTTTACATATTCAAAAGAAAACACTGGTTTACTCTGAGATTAGTCTTAGAGTGGCCACCTAAATTAAACATAGCACAATAAATTATATATTAAAAAATATATAAAATTAGAAAAACAATAAGCAAATTCTACGGAATTACAACATATTCCCACAAATAATAAAATGAACATAATTCTGGTGACTACAAACCACCTCACTTGACGAACTAACTGTACACGTCATAAGGGTCTCAGCCCTTCACTTAAACAAACTATCAATGGATTGTCACGAAAACTAGCTTCAAGAAATCAATAATTATCTAAACATCACGTTCACACACTTCTACCACCTGAAAAAGAAAAACATATAGAATACAAATAATGGCTGCATTTCTGCTTGACTATAATCCGCCACTGTGTGACTAACAATTCTCATTGTTCCCCAAGGTTCGAAGTATTGACCTCGGTTCCTTCCATATCAGGTCTCCTGAAAAACAAAACCCTGTCTACCGCATCATTAAGGGCTAAGAATTAAATGTTCCTACATTAATTTCGACATGGTTTGTTGCGAATGTGGTAATCAAGTAAAAGTACGTCTTCTACTGACAAAAGAACACAGTGTCTGTATAACATTTATTTCTTTGTCAACTGGCATAGAGATCGCGGCTTAGCTGTCTTTCTCACAAGAGGCTACAACTCTCGGGTCGCCAGACGTAAATCTCTCGGGACCGCCCTCTCGACGGGACAATAACCTTCTTGAAACAAAAATCTCCACGCATTAACGCCCTCTCAATGCATGGTCATCGGCTCATTATATTCACGCAACAGTACTGGGACACTTATCAATATGCTAAAACCAGCTCGAGCGTTCATTATATCCTATAAATACCTCTCAAAATCATGCCGCTATATCACTTCATCTTTCCTCAACTTTACAGAAGGCCGGGATTCAGCATTGTTCCTTTCACTGAAGAGTTTAATCACAATTTCACAAGCTCATAAGCTAAAATTTCCTATTATCTTAGGCCAAAGAAATGAGAAATGTGTACCTGATATAGATTGATACCACGTTCAGTAAATCGGCATTTAATATCCAACCAGATAAATTAACTTAAATAAAATTATAATACCAAACAACAACAAACAACAAAAATACACGGGGGCCTTTGCTAGTGTTTGGGGGTGGATATTCGAACTTTGGCACAATGAATTCTTCACACACATCTAGATACAGCCACGACTTAACCTACCATGCAACTAAATCTACTACTTTACATTAGGAAAAGAGTGCTGTGACTATCCCACATTAAAATACTGTTCAAAGGCAGTCATAATTTCCTGTATCATCTTGAATAGTCACTCAGAGGAAGGCTACTTCGTTACCTCAGCAAAGTTCAATACTCTCTCCCCCCTTTTCCTCTGACAGCAGTCGGAAATACAAATACCCCAAAACATGCACATGCAACAAATAAAATGGGCCCAGAAGACATGCAATTATCCTAATTTGCTTATTCTCGAATAACCTCAAGTAGTTAAATAAAAGGGATCCTACTGACCACTCTAAGCGAACTAATCTAACAATTCAAATACGATAACTTATCTTAACCCAATCCTTACATCTCTTTCTAATTACAAAGGGAATATTAGCACTACAAAGTCATAACTTGATACTCAACAGCTTTGGTCCGTCCTCCATAGTCCGAGCTCGCAAGGGACTCGCCTGAAGCGTCTACTCAATGGCGCTGAGGTGGGAGGTCACGGGTTCCAGACGTCCCTCGATGATTCTTGGGTAATCCATAGTCTTAGAGTCGTGAACACTGGAAAGATACTATTCACACTGATTTTCACACAGACTTCTTCTGCACACCTCAAGTCAAAATTCCCCTTTTTGGTATGATTGCGATCTCTTACAGAAAGAAAGTTGCATATTTATTAATTTTAGGCTGGACGCAGCTGGACTACCTCAGTCAGACAAAGCTAGTACAGAAGCTCACGGTGTCGTTACTGCAATAGTTTATTACCGTGAATTAACGTGATATCGGGTTCCAATATTTATTTCAAAACCCCGTCTCGTACGTCTGCTTCTCTGTACTTCTACATTTACGCCGTCATTCGGCACGATAACTTGGTACTGGATTTCTGTTTATATTATATGACACGGACATTCGTGCTACCCCTTTTTTTTACATGTCAACCTTCACAAAGTTTCAAAATTACTATCACACTCCACGGACTCTCTCTCTACTGCGGGAGATCAATTGAAGAATAATATTCTCCGTCCGATATTCGGCACATCATAGCGTCACAGTTTCGCGATTATACAACGTAATTCACGTAATTATGTGCCACGTCGCGATCGATCTGTAATTCATACGGCACTATCGCTCAGTTAAGTTCTCTACTGACATTTCATATGAGAAATTATACACATTTGCACTCCCGTTTATATCAACATTTTCTATACAAAGAACAGCTAAATCCGACCACAAAACGACCGTCTGGTCACTTCATAGACTGCCTCAAGGATCATATAAGAGAAATAGATCCGTCACTCCTGTGTAATAAAGTTGGCTGAGAAAACAGGTCATGGAAGCTACAGTGCCCACTTTCTCTCTGCCAACATAAGGAAATAAATCCCACGATAGTACCTCGTAGTAAGCACGATGATGATAGTTGTTACTTTGTTAAAATTTTAATTGTGATAGAGATAATGATTGTATTTCGGTAGGAAAGTTGTATCTAAAGCTTCTCTCGTGTCTTTTACTTGAAAAGTAAATTGCAATTACCGTATTTGTATGTTGGCAATACTGTTATAACGCTAGCTTGTATCGTTGTTTCACCGTTCACATTTTAATGTAAATTTACATCTATTAAGTGATAAATTCAACATTGATTACTGAAAATGTTAATGCAATTCATATAAAACCCCAAAACGCCCATACTTGCCTAAATCACGATCTAACATAACCTCATTCTTTCGTTCGTTGAACACTTCCCACGACTTTCATGTATGGGAATGGAAAACACGAGAAGGAAAGGATGAAGGTAAAACACAGCATAATGCACACAGTTTATATTTCGAATTTATTTATTCTAAACAGCAGGTAAGAAGCACAATCACACAGACGTTTACTCGCAACAGCTAGGTAATTCAATGTGAAGTATGTTCATGATCATAATACTATTTCTTCACACTAAGAACGCGCATAATTATAATTTCACACCATACTCTCAAAAAACTGGATCAAAAATCTCGTTCAATGCGAAAGAATCTCAACAAATTTTCGTCTAACAAACACTATTACATACCGTACGACCAAGGTCCCTTCGCGCGCAACGATAACGGTGTTGTGTTTTGAATTTGCTGTACCATGCAACTGAATGTGTAATACCAACTTCTGCCTTCTAAATTAACCCTCTGAAAGAGAATTTTAGTTTTCATTAGTTGGCAGAGATCGATTGGCCCATCTCAGAACTGCTTCGGGCGCTCCCTATGAAGTGTCACCCCCCTGGACTGCCTGTTGTCTACTAGCCACCCTCAGAAGTGCGAGCATATATGGTCTCACATGGAGTGGGGGTTGGACTAAGGAACTCCCCCCCCCCCCACCATAATCTTGAGATCTCTAGATCCACTAAGTTTATGGAAATCAGCGATGCGGCAGATTGTGTGGCTCGCGAATCACAAATAGTAGATGTAATGCGAAACACGAAACGATCAGTGGTTTAATCGTAATTCGGCCGACTAACTCAAGAGCCTAACGGGGAACCCCTGTTGGGTGTCTGGTTCACAGCTAGCGTAAGGACGCCAGAGCATCTTACACATAATTTCTTTGAGACGTAATTTCATAAACAATATATTTTTATTTTGATTTATAATTTTGTCAGTGATCGATTATCCTTGCTGTTACTTCGACATATGCGTCATGATTAATTTAAACGTTATTATCCCGAAAGTACTTCTAAAATCACCTCCCCACGTCGGCCCTACTGTGAGTCGGCATTTGTTTTAGGGGCGGAGTCAGCAGAAACTATACTTTTTTTGTCTTCCTCTTCACGCGCGCTCAGTTCGGGGAATTTATAAGCCAGGTTAGGCGCCAGGCTAGCGAAGATGTTACGCAACATGATACAACCGATCCCCTGTTCTGACAAAGAAACTCCAAGCATTCCTACTTCCCACATATATATACTTCCGAATAAATATTCAATGTGACGATACGGTCACAATATTACTATTGGAACTGTGGTGACTGATTCTAGTTTCCACAGGCGTTGTATTTCTATTGTCAGTTCTGTGTATTTTGATATCTTTGTGGCTATTGTTGTTTGCCAATTGGAGGTATTTGGACAAGCAATTTCTATAAGGGATAGGGATCTTTTTGATTTAAAAAGGGTTATTCTGCCCGAAGGCAAGTCCGAACCTCCGCAGAGGTGTTCCTGAGCCGGAGTTCACGTGCGGTAGGGTGGCCAGTTCCTTTCCGCTCCTCCATTCCCTTACCCCCCACCAACAGCGCGTGGTAACCCATCCTACTCCTGACCACGCCCAATGTTGCTTAACTTCGGAGATCTCACGGGATCCGGTGTTTCAACACGGCTACGGCCGTCGGCCTTTTTGAGTTATCGACTAGAATAATATCTGGCCTATTGTTGCTTCCTTGTAGTTTATAGGAGCCTCTAACATCTAGGTCATCGGCCCTGGCCTATTTTTGCGGAGCGTGACCTCGGTTATGACTTCTCGGTACAAATTATTATTATTATTATTATTATTATTATTATTATTATTATTATTATTGTATGACCTACCATAACCAAATATTCATTTCTGTAGTAAGTTGAAAGTGGAAGTTACTTTCTAAATTTTTCGACATCCTAACGGGAAGTCGACCAACTTTCTTTCCATAGCATTCCTCAGCTAGACAGACGGTATTGCGTTTTTATTTCCGTTTTGTCTCAGAACTCACGAGTCTCAAAACTCACGAGTGTCAAAATTCACGAATTCTAAGGAGAGGATTAGTAAGAGTAGGTTCCTCTACCTGGGCCAGTCTCAAAACTCACGAGCCGGGCCAGTTCTTTGAATGGATAAATGCCCAACCTACTAATGATGGATTAATCGAATGCTTATAATAATCGAATAGCTTATATCCGGTTATTTAAATAATCAAATAATCAAGTAAGATAATCGAGTAAGTTTCAAATATCATTCAATTATATCGCGTAGAACAATCGGTTGCGTCATGAATGAATGTTTCTGCTTAAATGTGTCAGATAGATAATCGACTGAAATAAGCGAATAGATCAACTTTTACGAAATATGTTATCATCAATTTCCAATCCATGAATTATAATGCAGAAGACGGCACAAATACCAAGTCCCCAAGTCACAGGAATTAACAAATGAAAGTTAAAATCCCGGCCAGCAATCGAACCCGCGACTCCTGGACCAAAGGCCAGAATGCTAACCATGTATCCATGGAGCCAAACGACATAAAATTAAGGTAGATATATTGCCTGCCGCTAGTTAAAACAATTGTCAATTGGTAGTACTGGGGTTTGGTTCTTATGCGGCCCGACGATGGCATTTACTTAAATAAGGAACTTTTATTTTACAGATATTAAGGATTATGACTGTTAATTCACTCATTTAATCGCAACATTTAGAAATTCGTTTGATGGGATATTCAAATGCAAAATAATAGCTTATTCGATTATTTCACTTTTCGATTATTCGATTATGATTTTCATTCGATTATTTTTCGGTTACTCGATTATATTTCCAATTCGATTATTTTTCGGTTATTCGATTATATTTTCAATTCGATTATTTTTCGGTTATTGCTTTGAAATTCCATTAAAATGGAATAATCGAATGAAAAGTAATCCTAATGTTGTCATACAATCTCACCACAGCGATTTTTTTTTTTTTTTTTTTCACGTCGCGCGACACAGATAGGTCACAGGGAAATTAAGATTACCTATCTCCATTCCCTTACAGGAAGTGAGCGGGTAGGACGGACGATGTCTGATAAGCTTTGCAAAAGTAATATGAACTCATGCTCCACACGTCAGAATTTTATCTAAAACTAGCTGACGTATCCGTGCTTCGCTACGGAATTCTACATTGTATACAGAATTCTAGGTTAGGAAGTGTACACGTTGTGAGTATGATTGTATGAAATTGCATAGCTCTTAATGTTACCCCAGAAACGCAACGGGGAAGTCACCAAACATCTTTTCTCATATGAAGACTGAGAGAATTTTCACTGTAATTGCAGGCTCGCTTGCCTACCATCAATCACAATCAGGTTGGGGAGTTTTAATTATAATGGTAGACACACACTCTCTAGCTACCTGTTTCCATCCTCAGAAAGACTCTCTTAGTGGTTTTCCCAACTGAAATGAACACACATTACAATGACGTCAGTAGTAATGGCGCGATTGAAAGCAATGCCTTCATATGAAATACTCGATCAAATGAAAAACCACACATTTTCTCACTTTTAAGGAACAGTACTACGCTGGCGATCTAACAGTCCAAAGTTCCAGAGCTGGAATGGCCAAGCCGCAGACTGCCGTGAGCCGTGAACACTTCTTGTCCCTTTTGGTTGGGGAGGGAGTCGAATAGTGGCGACTCCCAGGTTTGCTCCTTTACTAATCTGTTTTCCTAGGAGTACCCGATAAGTCGGAAAGTATCAATTCACTACACTGGCGGCGGAAAAATCTATCTGACTTGGAGGCTCTTTTCAGCGTTGAATTTTGAGTTACGGTATTTAGTGAATTGTGGTGCCTTAAGTATGCCACTGCTCAGTTAAAACAGCGCGTCAATTTAGGGATCGAATAGCTGGAATACTATGATGAACCAGTGTGTTACGTACCAGCTGTATCATAAGGGTATGAACCAGAGGAATGGCATGCTAAAGAAGAAAGTTTTCTAACTCCCCGGCTATTTCCCGCCAATATTCAGTCAGGCTATTATACTCGGTACGTAGCAGTAATCCCATCTATCAGAGTTGAGAGACAGCATAAGAGACAGAGAACATCACAACAAACAATGGTCAATGTAATGTTGTTGTTGATCAATGTTATGCGCTTTCGATATTGTAGGCCTTCATATTTAGTTTTCTTCCAACTCTGAAATACCACTCTTATCATAGTCGGCACGTTAACACTGAATAAAACTAAAATTACCGGAAATTATATTCTCTATAACTTTTGTTATGTAGTACTTTTCGATAGGACCAATAACATAGGTATTTAAAAATTACATTTTAGACGCATTCCTAAACTACAATTCAATCCAGGGTGAATAAAATTGTTTATAGCTTAGACTGTAGTTTCTTATTCCCCGACTCTATATACCGATTTTCATTAAATTCTGTTCACTCATTTTCACGCGGCTGGGCGTTCATATAGACTTAGCAACAAAAATACAAATTCATGAATATCTGTGTTATACGACCACTAATAATATAAATATTTGAGAATTAAATTTTAGGCCTTCCACTAAACTACCATTTCACTCATCGTGAATTAAATCCTTTATAGTCTAGATTGTAGTGGCCTATTCTCCGACTTCGCATACCAATTTTCAATGAGATAGGACCACTAATAATCTAAATATTTACTAATTAATTTGTAGGCCTTCACCTAAACTACCATTTCACTCAGCGTGAATAAAGTTATTTATAGCCATGATTGTAGCGACTTATTCCCCGAATTTGCATACCATTTTTATTAAGATAGGACCACTAATAACATAAATATTTGAAAATTAAATTTTCGGCCTTCCCCTAAACTACCATTTCAATCAGCGTGAATAAAATTATTTATGGCCTAGATTGCAGTGGCTTATTCCCCGACTTTGCATACCGATTTTTATTAAATTTTCTTTAGCCGTTTTCTAATGATGCGTGTACATATATACAGACAGAAAGACAGACAGACAGAAATTACGGAAAATTAAAAAGTGCATTTCCTTGTTACTGTAGACATGACCAATACAGAAATACCATTCTTTTCAAATTCTGAGCAATGTACAGACAAAACTCTTATTGTATATATAGATATGGCGAAGTCGCTTATCTTTGAAATACTGTCGCTAAATGACTTCAAAAAGACTCCAGATCGCTAATGATGATGATGACGATGATGATGACGATATTTTGTGATAGTGGTTCTTTCCGCAGCCAAGAAAATGTGGAAATGGTCATTATAAATCTATAAGGGCTGAAAATAATAAAGGAAAAGGTGGTGGTGGTGATTACTGTTTTAAGAGGGAGTGCAACAGGGTAACCATCTTGTGGCTACTCCGACCACTACTCTTATACCTTCATATCTTCCACATAATATAAATAACATTTGTTTGAGCGCCAGTTGCTTTTTTAAGAAAAACAACAAAATTCGGTAGAGCATACCTCTTATATCAATTATCTCAAGACGTGAGGTGATAAACTCACATATCTGGCAATATACAGGGATATGGATCAGGACAATATTAAATTACTGTTGCATTTCCACAATTGAGGATTGTACATGGAACTGGAATCACTTATTATAATTAAAATAAAACTGAGTTTATGACTATAATTTACGTCACAATGAACAATCATTGACGTCTTTTAATTTAACAAAAGAAATATATCGTGAGATTTGCGGTACTAAGAAAAGGAAAATTTAATCTAAACAAAAAAGCTATTGGCATGAACTTGAAGTGAGATGTGATATCGTCGCTGATTACACTCTTCTTCATGTTATGAATGCATAACATGTCTGATGCTTTAATTACCTGTTGTCTGCATACACCGCTGTTGAACTTGAAAATTCTTGGGAAAACCTGTGAGCTGAAGTCGGGAGCCGTCTGTTGTAATCTTCTTATATAACAAGGAGTTGGCCTACATACCATGTACGCGTGTAGGGAGCTCCAATGTAATTACGTCCACTCAATATATTTTAAATAATTGGAAAATATTATTGAAACATCTTGTGAAGTCCATCCTCACAAGAAGATGATGTTTCTTTATCAGCATAGTACCCGTCTCTGCACGGATACAAGCACCACTTGTAGACTTCCTCGATGATTAGGCCTACCTCTTCAAACACAACTCTTAGCTCTGACCATCACACTAAGACCACTTCTTCCATTTGATACATCTGACTGTTACATATGATCTGCACGATATCAACTGCTTATGAACTGAGTGAGTACCTCTCCCTACTTTTTTTTTTTTTTTTTCTAAGAAGAAGAAAGAGATAGCAGGGAAGAGTGGGAAGTGATACAAGGAGTATCTGCCGGTTTCCGAGTCAGACTCGCTACCACGGCAAAGTTTGTATTGGTTGGATAGTGTTAAGGTATGGTATTGAAGGGTCAGGGAAAAACCACATAGGCAGAAAGAAGAAAGAGCCTACATGTAAAACCTGACATCTTTTGATAGCACATGCAAGGATGTGGGCTGGAAAAAGACCAGAGGTTATGTTAGTTAGGACCAGGTAACATGCACAAACATAAACCAATTCCTTGCAATTTTTGTTATTATGGGGATCAGTCCTTCTTGTCACTGCCGGGTCGGCTCGGGTCTGCTAGCGTCTGGGCTTTGGGCCACAGGTTCGTCCCATTGTCCAGCAGCCAGCAGTCCCTGGTGCCAAGTCTCCTTTTGGAGAGGGGGGAATTAGAGCCAAGCCTTGCATGCAAGGGGCTATCTTCTTCCTCCTGTCGATGTCCCTCTATGCGGTGTTGTTTGAACACACTTGTCACTGCAGATCTAAAACTAAGATTATTAATAACATATGTATATACAAGTTCTCATTGGAGTGCCGGCTGTTTGCCTGCTCTCATGTCCAGCTTACAACCTAGATAGGAAAGAGATAACAGATAGATATTAGTGCTGTTTATAGGGCGCGGGCTGGTGTTCCGCTCCCATGTCTCTGTAGGGGGGCGGGGGTGGATTGACACGTCCTTGGCCGTCTGGCTGCGTTGCCGTCGTCTTCTTAAGTTGTACTTTTTGTCAATCTTCCTCGCCTGGTCCCTGGGTCTAGGACAGCTGAAACATATTTACATATTTACATAGGTGTCTGCAGTGTGTGGGTGTATGTGGTATATAGGTGTCAGCTTGGCGGGAGTGGGTTGGCTATCGGCCCCTCGCCCACCCAACCCTGTGGCTGAACAGAATGTGCTTCGGTGTAGGATACTTTTTGTACAGATCAACGTCGTAGCGTCCGATCCCGCTTATTAACGGGTTGATCTTATTACTCCATGACTTTCTGTACATGTTTAGTGTCTGTTTACGTATTTGGTGCCTTATTGAGCTGACTTTCGCAATACTGCGTAGTTGGCGTATTGGCGTGTCGAAAGGGAGTCTGGTCGCTGCTCGTAGGCATTTATTTTGTATTAATTCCAGCTTACCCAGGTTCGTCATTGCAGTGAACCCCCACGCTGGGGCTGCGTACATGATTATTGGTCTGATTAAGGCCTTATACATGTTTATGGCTACTTCCGTTTTAATACTGGACTTTTTGTTCAGTATAGGATATAGCTGGTTAAGTCGTATGTGTGCTTTTCTTTGAATATCATTGATGTGGTGTAGCATGGTGAGCTTTCTGTCTAGGACTACTCCTAGGTATTTGACTTTGTCATGCCACACTATATCTTCGTTGAAAAGCTTTAGCGCTTTTATGTTGACTGGTTTGCGTGTGAGTCTGTTCTTCTTAGTGAACAGCACTGCTTGGCACTTGTCAACATTGACCTTGATGCGCCATTTCGTTAGCCAAGGCTCGAGAGTTCTTAGTGCTACTTGGAGCCTCTTTCGAGCGCACGCTAGTTGTGGATGTTGAACTGAGATAGCGGTGTCATCAGCGTAGAGGTGTGTGGTAGTGAGTTCTGTCGTAGGCATGTCGTTTGTATACAGGACGAAGAGGATTGGGCCGATAAGGGACCCTTGGGCTACGCCCGCTCTAATCCTGCGAGTACTTGACAGCGTGTTATGTACGTCTACTTTGAACTCTCGGCCCTCCAGATAAGATTTAATAAGTCTTATATAGCCTGGGTGGAATTCGTGGTCTATTAGTTTCGCTAGTAGGCCTTCGTGCCAGACTTTGTCAAATGCTTTCTGGATATCAAGGAAAACCGTTCCTGTGTCTCTTCGTTTGTTGAGACCTATGGTGGCTTGTTCTATGAATCGAGTGAGCAGTTGTGGGGCAGAATGTGCGTTCCTAAAGCCAAACTGCTCGTTGCGAATTATACCTTTTTCCTTGATATGCCCTATTAACCTTTTCAGTAGTATTTTCTCAAATACTTTACTGAGGGCGTCCAGAAGGCTGATGGGTCTGTAGTTGTTGGGGTCTGACTTGTCTTTGCCTGGTTTTCCAAATACGAGGATCCTAGCCCTTTTCCATTGTTCAGGGTAGTATTGTAGTCTGAACATTGCATTGAAGATGCTGGTAAGTAGTGTTAGGGCTTTGTGAGTTAATTTCTTAATTATTATGTTCTGGATCTCGTCTGGGCCTGGCGCCTTCTTGGAGTTAAGATGACCTATAATCCACTTAATTTCGTGTATATTTGTCCTCTTAACCTCCGGCTTAGGTGCGTTTTCAAGGAATTCTGCTACCTTTGCCTCAGTTTGCCTGATGAAGGCTGGGTCAGATGGTATTTCGTTTGGGGTGAAAGCCGCCTCTATGGAGTCCGCTATGATTTCGGCTTTGTCACGGTTCTCGTATACCGGGCCGTTAGGTCCCTTGATGGTAGGGATGTTGTGTGGTTCTCGCGTGAAGTGTCTCGCTAAGTTCCACACTGGCCTGGTGTTGGTGTCGAAAAGTTTGAGGTGGTTGTTCCACTTTTCCGACCTGTATTCGAGTAGTTGCTTTTGTATTTCCGTGTTTAGTTCGTTTTTCATCTCGCGGTCTTCGTCTCTGTGATGTCGAGCCCAGTTACGCCTGTGGCTGTTGCGTCTGCGTATTAACTCTTTTATGTGCGCTGGAATCTCGAAAAGAGGTGTTTCTCTGTGTTTGCTTAGCGGTATGCTCGCAGTTGTGGCTGTTTGAATTGCTTCTACGAGGGTTTTGACTGCTTCGTCAATTTGGGCTGTGCTGTCTATTTGCATGCCTTCGCTTCCCTGTAGGAGTGTGTCTAGCTTGCGTTCGAATTTGCCCCAGTTGGCTGCTTTATAGTTGAGCCGGCGTCTGGGGTTTTTCTCATATTCCTCTGGGTTCGCATCTAGTGTAAATATCACTGGTTGGTGCCTCGACCCCAGGTCGTTCACTACCTTAATGCTATGCCTTTGAGGAATATGTCGCAATAGGGCTATGTCAAGTATGTCGGATACGTGATCGTTCGGTGCTAGGAACGTGGGCTCACTGGGGGCCGTTACCACATAGTCCTGGGATAGCATGTGGTCATACAGCCTTGTGCCTGCTGGGTTTGGTTTCAGGCATCCCCAGGTGGCGTGTTTCGAGTTTAAGTCCCCTCCTAGCACTGTGTTTCGATTTAGCCCTAGTACTGTTTCTATGTCTTGAGTGTTAAGGCTTGTCGGTCTGGAGTATGCTGCTATTACATTTATGAGTGTTCCTTGCACTGGTAGGGCTATTCCACATGCCTTTAGCGTGACCAGCTCTGGTATGTCTACCTCCATGTGCTTGATGTCCTTCCTTACCAGGACTGCCACTCCTCCAACTTTGTTAGCCTTATCGCTTCTGTGCATTTTGTAGCCTCTTATAGTGAACTTCCTCCCCGGAGGGAGGAAGGTCTCTGTTAGGAGAGCTACGTGTATTGAGTTCGCGGCTAGGAAGGCTTCGAGTTCATATTTCCTAGATCTGACGCCCTGGCAGTTCCATATTAGAACTCGAAGCTCCTGCGTGTTATTGTTATTATTATTATTATTATCTTCGTGGGGTTGTTCAGCCATCCGGGGTTAGGAGTTCGGAGATTGCATTAGCCAGGTCCCTTAGCCAGGGGTAGGGGAGCATGTTGGCCATTATAACCCCAGTGGTTATGGCTACCGTCAGGTTCAGGTTCGGAAAGAAGGTTTTCAGGATTTCTTCTATCCTTTCCCTGAACGCCTTTACTGCCATGTTCCCCGCTGGCTGTTGTGCCTGTAGCTGTGTTGTTGGTGAGATTGGTGTGGTGAGAGGTGAGGGCGAGGGGGGTGGTGGTGCGGATGCCGGCTGACTATCGGCAGGTTCTCTGCGGGGGGTGGAGCTGGCCTGGGGTGGGCCTTCTAGTAGCTCGGGAAGTGCTGGCGTGGACTTAACCTGCCTTTGTTTGTTTTCTTGGGGCTGGGCCTTCTTGTTGTTCTTGTTTGAGGTCTTAGCTCGGACGGTGGTGGGGGCTGGTTGGGCTGAGGGCCCGTGGTTTTGCTTGCCTACCGTCCGTACGGGCTTGAAATTTAAAATGCCTCCGCCTGATGGGCGCTGGTTGTCTGAAGGACCTTGCTTTTGGCCCTTTGTGCCTGACGGGCCTGCGAGACCTGAAGGGTCCTTTGTACCTGATGGGCCTGGGTTCTTCTTGCGTGAAGCGCCTGTGCCTGAGGGGCCTGCTTGGGCCTTAGGGTTGCCACGCTTATTACCCTTTGGCCCTTTGCCTTGATGGGCGGCTTCGTAGTCCTTGCGGCTAGGACAGTCTTTAAAGTTGGCCGCGTATTTTCCCCCGCAGTTAGCGCACTTAGAGTACGCGGGGTCGTTGCCGTGGGGGCAGTCGCGGGACAAGTGGGAGGCGGCGCATCTGCGGCATCTGGGCTCCAGTCGGCACGCCGCCCCTGGATGGCCATGCCTCTGACACACTCCACATTGGGGGCCAGTGGCTGGGGGGCGGTATGGCTCGACCGACACCAGCATGTTCGCGAGCATCCGCATTTTCCGCAGATTGTCCGCGTCTGGGGTGTCCGCCACTGCAACTAGGAATAGGTTGCCCTTGGCTGGCCTATTCCCTGCCCGCATCCGCACAACGGAGAATGCGGGGATATCCTGAGCTTTCAATGCAAGCTGGATTTCGTCCGCATTACTTCCGTTAACGGGGGTCCTCACTACGAACCGCTTCATAGTGCTATTGGGCAATATTCTTACAAATGTAATATTCAGCCGTTTTAGCACCTCGATAGCGGTTTCGTAGCTCTGAAAGCTCGTCATGTGCAGCCGAATCGCTAAATGTGCGTCTACTCTCGGCCTAGAGAAATAATATTTTCTCTCTTCATGCGGCAGCTTTTTGAGGAGCTCCGTTTCGAGTGTCTTGGTGTTGGTGGTGTATACCGTAAGGGGTGGGGGGGTTGACCCCTTACGGGTGATCTGTTTCTTTTGTTGTGGTGGTGGAGGTGGGCTCTGACGAGTCTGCCTCTCGTGTGTGGAGTGCTGGGGTTGGGTTGAGCCGATAGATGTTTCGGTGCTACTATCGACTCGGGTACTTGGCTTATTTCTCCCGCCTGCCTGGGCCTTGCGGCTCAGGGGCTGGGTTACTTTTCCTTTCCCCTTTCCCTTCCCCCTCTTCCTCCCTTTTGCCTCCCTGAAGCCGTCACCCTGGTTTCCCGGCTGGGTGGCTGGGACCTCGGGTTCGGTCACCCCGTGCTGGCTGGGTCCCTCTCCCTCGGAGCTCTCAGATTCGGCCTCCCGGGATGCGCCTGAAAGGTCGATCACCAGTGGGGCCTCGTCCGACTCCGAGTCCGAGTTTCCCGCTCGCCCGGGTGGGGGTTGGACTGTAGTTGGCGCCATCTGCCGAGTCCGTTTCCCCCTCTTATTCCTTCCCTTGTGCGCTGTTGTCTTCGCGCTCGGGTTTGCGGAACTGGGTCCCGCTTTCCCGGCGTCCGACTGGCTGACCACTGGGTTGGGTTCGAGGGTTCGGTTCGTGTTGGGGGGAGGAGTAGCCTCCATTTTGTTTTCGTGTTCCTCCTCAGCCGCTAGCTCAGTAGAGCCATACGACTGTTCCTTCCCGTGTTCGGGTTCCGGCACATCAGGGGCTAGCCCCGGTTCCCGGTCGCCCGAGCACAGCGTCACGCACTCCAGCTCCGCTTCCAGGCTTCGCCTGCTCTTATTTCGGGGGTCAGCCGTGTGGCTGGCCGGCCGATTGGGGAGCGGCTGCACTGGTATGTGCGAGCTGGCTTGTACTGACGGGGTGGTAATCGGAGATGTCGTGGTGTAGGTAGTAGTGGTGGTGGTGGCGTACGCATAGTTACGCACAGCTTGCCCCGTCAGGTAAACGTTTCCCGTCAGGTTTATTTGCTGGGAGTCAGGGGTAAAGTCTGCTCCCAGCTCCTGCACATTTCGTTTCCTGCTCTCGGAGCACGCTAGGCGCTGAGTCACCTCCAGCTCCCGCTCGGCCGGGTCATTGACCCGAGCGAGGACTGGTAGCGACAAGCTATGCGCGCTTGTAGCATTCCACCCTGCAGACAAGTGCAATATATTATTATTAAACAATATATTGCCGGTTGGGGTATTTGGCGGGGGGCGGCGCTGTGATAACTGCACTATGCCCTCCGCTGATGTACTGACGGCCGTAGAGTGGTCAGAGTGCCGTAATAACGACAGCTCCTCACTCTCCGTCATTTCTAGAAGTTCTCGGAGTTTTGTCTGTGTGTTTCCAGGCTTGCCGACAAATTGCTCTTTCCGAAGCGTGACATTGCTCTTTTCTGAATAACAAGCCTGGTTCCGTGTGTGTAGCTGTTGGGACATACGAATTCGAGCTAGTAGACGCGGGATGATCCGTTGTTAAGCGGGTCCCTGGCCTACAGATTCCCTATCTAACCCTAGGTACCGAGAGGCGGTAACCGGCTGGGACAGGTAGTGTATTCTCTCGAAGTTCTCGGTGAAAGGAGAGAGAGAGCGCAGCGAGAGGCACGTACGTGCTTCCCCTACGACAGTCAGCTCGTCCTTTTACCTCTCCCTACTTTTTTTTTTTTTTTTTTTTCGGGGGAGCCCCCGAAGCCCGCTCCCCCCGCGTGACCAACGACTCAATCTACATGGCCTCCGACATGCTATTATTTCTAAGAAGAAGAAAGAGATAGCAGGGAAGAGTGGGAAGTGATACAAGGAGTATCTGCCTGTTTCCATGTCAAACACGCTACCAGGCGATATTGTATTAGGTATATGGTATTGAAGTTTGGTATTGAAGGGTCAGGGAAAAACCACATAGGCAGAAAGAAGAAAGAGCCTACATGTAAAACCTGACATCTTGTGATAGCACATGCAAGGATGTGGGCTGGAAAAAGACCAGAGGTTGTGTTAGTTAGGAACAGGTAACATGCACAAAACATACACCAATTCCTTGCCATTCCATCGTCTGGGGATCAGTCCGTCTGGGCACTGCTGTGACTAGCACGGTCCTTGCCGGCTGCGGAGCCATGCGTCAAGTACCACTAGGGCCTGTCGCACGACTCCACCTCCTTGGGGTACCTCGTACCCAGTCTCCGATCCCGGAGAATGAGGCCAAGCCCGCCGAGGCGGGGGCCTCCTGGAAGGTGGTGGGTCATGGCGCCGGGCCTCCTTCCTCTCTGCCCGCGCCATGGCCCGGTAAACAGGGCAACTGCGATGGGAGGCCGGGTGGCCCCCCGAGCAGTTGGCGCACACCGGCGCGTCTCTAAGTGTTGCGCAGGCCGTGTAGTAGTGATCACCACCACAGCGGTTGCACCTCACCTCGAGCCCACAGCTAACCTGACGGTGGCCCCACCTCAGGCAGCGGAAACACTGCAAGAGCTGCTGAGGGGGACGTTTCACTCTCACCTGACTGCCGCTACTCGCTGAGGTCCTCTCCTGGTTGGCTCCTCGGTTGACTGCTGTCCTGGGAGCAGTCCTGGGTTGCGGCTTGGCGGTCCTCTCCTGGTGAGCCAGCGTCGCCTTCTGCTTCCTGGTGCGGCGTCGTCTTCTTCTTCTTCCCGGGGGTTGCTTCTCGGCGGGGGAAGAGGCCGCGTCCTGGTGGCCCTCTTCCCGGCCTGGTGACCCCGGGGTAGTTGGTGGCTCCGCTGCGTCGCCATCTTCTTCTTTCCCCTGGCTGGCGGCGGCGGTGGCGTCGGTCGATGCTAACACTCGACTGCGTTCCCTGTCCTGGGGGGCGCACATCGAGGTCTGCAACTCGACAGACTTGCAGGCAGGCTGGACCTGGGCAGCAGTCTCAGTACGCCAGGGGGCGTCCTTCTCCACCGCTGTGCTGCTCTCCACCAACACGGGCGCGTTCCTGGTTTGCGCCCGGGTAACAGGCCCTTCCTGGTAGGCCTGCGTCTGCGACCACTTCGCCCTGGTTGTCGCCTTGTTGGTCTGCGTGTACTTCGTGGAGTACAGCTTTCCAACTGGAGTCGCGCCGTCGCGGCGCTCGTGAGCGCCGCCGTCGTCCTCGGTCGTTGGCTCCGTCTGCGAGGCTGCCTCCTGGTAGCCCGAGACGTCCAGGTGCTCCCTGAGTCCTGGTAGCCGGGCAACCTGGAACTGCTGGGACGCGCGCTCCTCGTAGACCCTGAAGCTGGCTGCGTCGTTAGGGCGAATGATGATCGCCCAGTTAGGAACCATAATGCCGATGATCGGCAGGAGAGGCTCTCCGATGAACTCCGCAGTCGCATTCAGGTTGTCGAAGACGCGTAGCGTCCCTTGGTGTTTGCCATCTCCCAGCCGGTTGAACACCACCAGTCCCGGGCGTTCATAGCTGGGGACATCCGTCGCGTCGAGCGCGTCCAGCAGCTTGTCGACGGCTCCCTCGTAGTTGTAGTCGACCAGTCTCACTGGTGGGGTCGGCTTCTCCATCTTGGTCCTCCTGTAAGATAACCTGAAACAGAAGAAAGAGCGAGCACTGAGAAGTGCTACAGCTCAGACAATGCTCCTTCGAAAATGTACTAATAAGTACAAGTGCCTGGCTGATACTTGAAAAGTACAGAGCGCCTGGCAAGGAGAGAGAGAGCGCAGCGAGAGGCACGTATGTCCTTTCACTACGGCAGTCAGCTCGCTCTTACCTCTCCCTACCGTAGCATCACCTTATATAACCTCGCGATGACGACTCATCTCCCCACTCACTGTTCATCCCTTCCACTTCAACATACAGTAGCTGGCGAATACTGACACTTGGTCGCAATCACGTGTCCACGCACTGATGTCATCAGTCAAGTGTTGTCTAAGCGTACCCAAGCGGTTCGAGAATGACTATACCGAATGCGTCACCGGGAAATCTCCTTGTACACAACATTCCCAGTTAAACATAGCCTCGATTTCAAAATACTATGCCAGCTCATCTAGCCAAAGTTACAAGCCACAGCATGACAATATGAAACCAACAAATCTCACTTACTACAATACAGAATAATTACAAACATATTCACTTAACCTATGATTAAATACAATAATATACGCGATACCTAATTATTACAGTCTAAATGATGAGGAACAGAATATATAAAATCTAATGAATCAGGTTAATAATAATAATAATAATAATAATAAATACAGAATGGAGTCTGTAACCCTGTTGTACGGTTACAGAACGCCTCCCTCATGAAATAATCGATTAAATGAATCGATTGATTCATGAAATACATACATAATCACCTGAAATCGAGTACACCATAGATACATGTATAAAAATGCCCTTTACAAATTGGTTACATGTTATCATCCATCTGGATGTTCGTTGTTACACATATAAAACATTGATCAATTATCATGTTCACTTTGATTATACAGTATTATTTACATACAGATTACATTTCTTTCTCACTTCTGCCGTTTCAAACGTTCATTGAGTGTTCAAAAGTAATTCTCGAAGACATTTCATTATATACACTGTCTCCAAGCACTGGAGTTTATTGCACTGCCATGCTTCACTTAATATCACAACACACGCTAATTTCACTGAAGTCCTGTTCGCAATGCCAGCTTCATAAAACATGGTGAATTAACATAATAATGAGAATTAATCAACAAACTCACATGATATATTTCTTAAGACTTCTTATATTATATGTGCCTACGATATTTCCTTCCTTGTCTTCTAGTGAATAAGCACATTTCCCAATCCGTTTCACTACGGTGAAGTATCCCTGATATAACAAGAAAAACTTAGAAAATTGACCAGCTTCTGCTGATGACGGGAGTGGCACTCTGAGTAAAACCTTGTCACCAAGCTCAAATTCATCCAAAGTAGTCTTACAAAAATTATCATGCACAATCTTACCGTGTTATCCTTCTTAGGTATAATAACAAGTGGATTCAAATTAGGACTACATGATGGTTCAATTATATTATAATCTAGCATAATGTCAATCTGCTCTTCAACAGCGCTAGCGTATTTTAACGGAATGGGATATTTCGGTCCTACAAAAGTTGAGTTATCAATAACATTAAATTTGTGTTCGTAAAGATGTGTTCTACCAGGCCGATCGCTAAAAACATCACTATGTGATATCAATAATTCACACAATTCGTCCTTCTGACTTTCCGCTAAATTACATTTCTCCACTGTCTCATACAATTCATCTCTAGAATCTCTCTGTATAGACACATGACAGACATCAATATTTTTCCTAATATTAGGAATTTCACAAGATCCTTCCGTATTAGAACACACTTTATTCGCACTAATTTCTGACAAAACATCATATGGTAAACTGACTTCCCTGCTACTCTTTCCCCAAATAAGATTGACATTACACAGATCAAAATTTAATTTAGCCTTGTGACACGTTAACCAGTCAGTACCTAAAATAACGGCATAAACTTAATTAGGCACAACTAAGCATGGTTGGAAAATACATTCTCCACTTATGCTAATGGGGACAGCTATTTGTTTATTCACTCTTTGAGACTTGTTTCCAACAGCTGTTACGATGAACGTATTCCTCACTGGAATTTCCGCTACCTCATACTTCTCTCTCAAAACTTCCTCATACAGCTTGGAATTTACACATGACTTCTCACTACCAGAGTCCAACAAAATCTTAACTTTCCTGCCCCATATCAGCAGTTCAATCGTCGGTGTAACAGTAACACTACTTAAATTATCCTCATTACATAATATAAGATCACTTAACAAATCTTGCCTTATATCTAAATTTAAATTACACTTATAAAATTTATTGTCTACGATTAAGTCGTCACTTAAAACATTTGAATTATTGCTACTTAGGTCACAATCATGTTCACTTACTACTATAGGCTGATCGACATTAACATACTTATCTACCTTATACGTGAACTCACCATTTACGGACTGTCTCAGTGACCAGTTTATACAGTCCGTTGCGCGTTTAAAGTACTTGGTTCGGTTACGACTTGTTGGTTACACACCTCAGTCGGCCTCCCCTGTTGCCTATTTCCTCTAGCTTCATTATTATTATTATTATTATGGCCTGTATTCTCTCGCCTCCCAGCTTCTGGTTGATTACCATAATCACGCCTCCCAGTCCTGAAATTTTCCGAACTATTCTGATAATTTCTCTCCCTGTGGAAATTATTATTAGGTCTCTCCTGATATTCTCTTCTGTAGTTACGATTATTCATAGTCCTGTCCTGATTATTAGATTGGTTACCCCTTCCTTCTACATTCCTATTTAGTGTCCTACTATTATTCAAGCTACTACCTAAAACATCAAAACTTTCCAACAAAATCTCCATTTCCTTAATAGTCTCCACTCTTTGCATACAAACAGCTTCTCTTATTCTATCGGGATAGTGCTTAGCCATAAGTCTAACTATATCAGCCTCAGGTCCAATACATTCTAAATTTCTCCACACCAAAACATGAGCCAAAAAGTATTCAGTCATTCTAACACCCTCGTTAGAATTATACCTGCCAAACATTACTCTCTCTCTCTCTCTACTCTGAACACCTTCACTCCAAAATTTAGCCATGAATTTCTCCTTAAATTCAGTTAGACTAGACATCGAGCTTTTATATACTTGAAACCAAGACTTAGTCTCTCCTACGAAAGCATTAGATAAGATCTCCAATACAATTTCCCAGCTAATAATATTGTCTCTTAATTGAACAGCAAATTTCTTCTCTACTACTCTCATAAATTCCATCGGGTTAAATTCTTTCCCAGAAAACTTAGGTAAGTCATGATCTCTAGTGATTAAACCATTATTTACAATTATTTCGCGTACATTTCTACTATCACGCACTTCTTTCTGGAGTACTCTCTGGCAACTCAGAAATTTTTCTTCCAATGTTTCCTCAGCCTTTTCTTCAATTTTTCTTAACTTCTCCTGTAATTTTTCTTCCGATTCTCTCACCTTCTGTGATAATGATTTTTGTTCACTCTCTAGATCACCTACTTCTCCAAGTTTTCTTTCCACCTGTTCTACCCTACTAATACATTTCCTAGTTTCTTGCCCCACTGTATTGGTTATCTTTTCAAACCTTTCTTCTACTAACTCATTGATTTCTCCTTTATTAGACTCGATCTTGGCGCCTAATTCATCAATCTGTTTGATGCATGTCTCACTAATTTGCTCTATTTCCGTATGGAGATTGCTCCGACCCAATTCCATCTCAGCTCTGATGTCACTACACTCCCTATTTACCTTACTTTCTAAATTATTAATTTGCTTACTTATTTCTAACACCTTATGATCTATCTTATTACTAACATCATCAATCTTCTTATTAATACTATTTATGGCATTACTCTGAGCTTCAATTTTTTCACTAATGACCGCTTCAATTTTCTCACTCATAATATTATTCTGAGATTCAATTTTCTCACTAATGATATTATTCTGCTCAGTCATTTTGGACATCAGCAAATTAAATAAACCCAGGTCAATCACCCCTTTACTTTGATCTTGCGTGACAGCGTTTTCCTCAGTTTCTACTATTTTCTGACTTTCAGTAGGTCCCACCTTAGTCACCAACTTCCTATTTATGTTACCACCTTGGATTTCCTTGGACACAATAACCTCAGCCTCATCACCTGACTGCATATTGCTATCCTTGTCCATCTTCGGTTTCCTACTAATTTTTCGCGATCTCAAAGCTATTTCCCCTTGCAATTCCTCTGACATTACCCCTTAAATACAAACTTCAACAAAATGACCTTCCTAACATTACTCGGTGAATTTAACATGTGCGTACTCATTAAAAGAACTGATCCATGTATATTGCCATTCAGAAACACTTCTTCTGAACCTTTCGAGTCCCACGTTGCTGGCGACACGTTGTGGCTACTCCGACCACTACTCTTATACCTTCATATCTTCCACATAATATAAATAACATTTGTTTGAGCGCCAGTTGCTTTTTTAAGAAAAACAACAAAATTCGGTAGAGCATACCTCTTATATCAATTATCTCAAGACGTGAGGTGATAAACTCACATATCTGGCAATATACAGGGATATGGATCAGGACAATATTAAATTACTGTTGCATTTCCACAATTGAGGATTGTACATGGAACTGGAATCACTTATTATAATTAAAATAAAACTGAGTTTATGACTATAATTTACGTCACAATGAACAATCATTGACGTCTTTTAATTTAACAAAAGAAATATATCGTGAGATTTGCGGTACTAAGAAAAGGAAAATTTAATCTAAACAAAAAAGCTATTGGCATGAACTTGAAGTGAGATGTGATATCGCCGCTGATTACACTCTTCTTCATGTTATGAATGCATAACATGTCTGATGCTTTAATTACCTGTTGTCTGCATACACCGCTGTTGAACTTGAAAATTCTTGGGAAAACCTGTGAGCTGAAGTCGGGAGCCGTCTGTTGTAATCTTCTTATATAACAAGGAGTTGGCCTACATACCATGTACGCGTGTAGGGAGCTCCAATGTAATTACGTCCACTCAATATATTTTAAATAATTGGAAAATATTATTGAAACATCTTGTGAAGTCCATCCTCACAAGAAGATGATGTTTCTTTATCAGCATAGTACCCGTCTCTGCTTGGATACAAGCACCACTTGTAGACTTCCTCGATGATTACCTCTTCAAACACAACTCTTAGCTCTGACCATCACACTAAGACCACTTCTTCCATTTGATACATCTGACTGTTACATATGATCTGCACGATATCAACTGCTTATGAACTGAGTGAGTACCTCTCCCTACCGTAGCATCACCTTATATAACCTCGCGATGACGACTCATCTCCCCACTCACTGTTCATCCCTTCCACTTCAACATACAGTAGCTGGCGAATACTGACACTTGGTCGCAATCACGTGTCCACGCACTGATGTCATCAGTCAAGTGTTGTCTAAGCGTACCCAAGCGGTTCGAGAATGACTATACCGAATGCGTCACCGGGAAATCTCCTTGTACACAACATTCCCAGTTAAACATAGCCTCGATTTCAAAATACTATGCCAGCTCATCTAGCCAAAGTTACAAGCCACAGCATGACAATATGAAACCAACAAATCTCACTTACTACAATACAGAATAATTACAAACATATTCACTTAACCTATGATTAAATACAATAATATACGCGATACCTAATTATTACAGTCTAAATGATGAGAAACAGAATATATAAAATCTAATGAATCAGGTTAATAATAATAATAATAATAATAATAATAATAATAATAATAATAATAATAATAAATACAGAATGGAGTCTGTAACCCTGTTGTACGGTTACAATCTTCTATTAACACTAATCAGAGGGGAAATGGAAGGTGTGCATACTTCGAAAAATGAAGGTATAGGGCAAAGAAAGACAAGGGCCACAAAGGCCTTGAAAACTTAGGCTAATACCGACGCGGTCGCGAAAGAATAAGAGTTGACCAAGGGAAGTCGGTTAGGATAGAAGAAAGCAGGGAGCCTGCCAGAAGTGAGTGGAAGCTAAGGGTTCGCGGTCGCCAACCCAAGCTCAATCAATCAATCAATCAATCAATCAATCAATCAATCAATCAATCAATCAATCAATCAATCAATCAATCAATCACCACTGATATGCAGGGCAGTCACCAAGGTGCCAGATTGCTTATCAATTGTCTATCTAGCCTTTTTTTAAATAATTTAAGAGCCCTTGAGGCCCCTTTTATTCAACTCTTACAACAGGCAGCGGACACTGTGGATGTTATTCTGCCACCCCAACCCACAGGGGAAATATTGGTTGGTGAATGAAAGAGACAGGGGTTTATTATTATTATTATTATTATTATTATTATTATTATTATTATTATTATTATTAAAATATTTTGTTGTGGTCTTAAAGCTAATATAATGTATTTTTTCCCTTTGAGATAAGTTTATAATTGTTCCAGGGTTTCCGTGGTTTACAGATGTGTAAGAAGGTGAAAAGATCAGAGTATAAGTTTTCTTCTTCTTCTTCTTCTTCTTAATATGTTCTCCCTCCAGGGTTGGTTTTTCCCTCGGACTCAGCGAGGGATCCCACCTCTATCGCCTCAGCTTCGCCTGGAGCTTCAGACTTTGGGTCGGGGGATACAGCTGGGGAGAATGACCACTACCTCGCCCAGGCGGCCTCACCTGCTATGCTGAACAGGGGCCTTATGGAGGGATGGGGAGTTTGGATGGGATAGGCAAGGAAGAGGGGAGGAAGCGGCCGTGGCCTTAAGTTAGGTACCAACCCGGCATTTGCCTGGAGGAGAAGTGGGAAACCACGGAAAACCACTTCCAGGATGGCTGAGATGGGAATCGAACCCACTTCTACTCAGTTGACCTCCCGAGGCTGAGTGGAGCCCGTTCCAGCCCTCGTACCACTTTTCAAATTTCGTGGCAGAGCCGGGAATCGAACCCGGACCTCCGGGGGTGGCAGTTAATCCCGCTAACCACTACACCACAGAGGCGGATCAGAGTATAAGTTAAAGCACTAAATTTTGAAAATGTATTTATTTCCTTTTTTTATTTTTAAAATGTGGTAGTTAGAAAATCTGAACCAACAACAACAAATGACAGTTAAGTTAAAGTCAAAAATCAGTTGAGCAATATAGCTCTGAAGGTACACTATTTTACAAGAGCATATATGTTCCACTCAGTTACGTCGTATAGTAGTTTGAGCTTCAAACATTAATACAGTCCAGCCTCTTAGAGGCATCAGTTTCTTACACAGTCATACTTGACAAACTTCAGATAACATCTTTACTGTCATATCTGCTCGACAGTCTGTTATACACTCGTCTATAAATAATGACAATTTAAGCAGGGGCAATGAGTGCACATTCTAAATGGCCTTAGTGTACAAAATAAAGGATTTAAGATGACCGGCCATGAACAAAAGGCTAGGAGGCGAAACAGGTGCACTCCTTTTGAAAGACACTTTAAAATCCTAAATGGGCTTACGGCCCTCAATTGCAGAGGCTAAGCTTATACCACAGAGGGGTGATTAGATGTGAAATACTAAGTTCCAAAACAGTGTGAAGAATTTAAAGTTTTAGAAAAACTTAGTCACCCCATACCAAGTTGAGTGGGATTTTTTTTTTTTTTTTTTTTTTTTTGCTAGTTGCTTTACGTCGCACCGACACAGATAGGTCTTATGGCGACGATGGGACAGGGAAGGGCTGGGAGTGGGAAGGAAGCGGCCGTGGCCTTAATTAAGGTACAGGCCCAGCATTTGCCTGGTGTGAAAATGGGAAACCACGGAAAACCATTTTCAGGGCTGCCGACAGTGGGGTTCGAACCTACTATCTCCCGAATGAGTGGGAATTAATAGAGGCTGAGCACTCTTTATTCCCTGAATTACATGTTTCCCAGCAGGGATTTGAACAAAGTCCTCAGACGTCGAAAATTTACATTTAAACAAAGTCTTACGAATTTTACATTAATGAAAGAAGTTTGAAACCTTCCCCTGAAGTTAACTGCCTGGAGCTACTACATGGTAACAGATTTCTGCCATTACCTTGAGTTATTGGGCCTTCCAACGATCGCAAGGCTGCCCCTGCTGCATATAACGTACACCGATGAAGACGACAATACGACCCAAAAGCGCCCAGTTTATATAGCAACTCAGAGGGGAAAGTTCCAGAACTCTCTTGAGCTAGGCAGAATGCCTGTACACCCCAATTTTAATTGGCTAAATAAAAATGCACAAAAATTCCTGATTGGTTAATAACTAAGGAAGAAGGAAGCCGTAGAAGTGCTGATAACCTTAGCACAAAAATGTCTAAAAACACTTAAGATTTACTAACATTGACCATAGAAAATTCCCTTAAAAATTAATAGTCCGTGCTCCCGCCAGAGGGGGCACATAGGCCGATAGCGGAGAAATCTAAAGATTAAAGGTCTAAGTATCTTCAGATACATAGTTTAGGACTCACAGCACAGATGGCCTTCTAGAAGGCGCGCAGTTCAACGGGACGGAGGTGTACCCCCGGTACAATAATAGTGACGTGTGGCCTCCGGAGAGGGCTGGTGCGTGAGTCACCGCGCACCCCATCCCTCCTGCGGTCATCGCAGGCACCTACTGTCCAGATTTGTGAATTTTAAGACTCATTGGCATGTTAATTTATCCACTAGCTTGTAGTCGTGAATTTTGATACTATTTGCTACTAATTTTAACCCGTGAGTTTTGTGACTCGTAAGTTTTGAGACATAACCTTCATTTCGAACCCATTCAACAGTTTTTCTTTAATTTGGCACTTCAGGAATGAATCACTAGTTTCATGTCGCCCTGTTCGGCGTAAAGGTTTTCCACCACCCACGGTGAAGTTTAAAATGGGAAAGTACAAAGTGACTGCGACATACGGGAATTTTCTTTGGTTAAATAGAGTACTCAGCTGGAAAAATAAGCACTGATAAACATTTGCGTCATACGCGAATATTCTTTGGTTAAATAGAGTACTCAGCTGGAAAGATAAGCACTGATAAACATTTAAGAACTTCCTTTCCTTACGCTAAAACTACAGCTAAATTCAAGAATATAAATGAAGAAACCACCGTGCGAACAGCATACGAGTTCAGGCACTCATGTATGAAGTCCAGGTTTGAATATTTTATTGTGCTAATATTTATCTTTACAAATCTGATACAAGTATTTCATGTTTCTCGCTACTTATGACCCGGGATCTGAATTTATCATGGATGTTCTCATTTGATTTAAGGGCTAGAAAATAATAAATGTGCAATCTGTATACTAATTCCATATGTGAAATCTATTGAATAACTTTGTTACTACTTTGTATGTCTGTTGCGAGACAGTATCGGTAATTTAGGAAAAAATCGGGAAGTAGTATTAGTACGTATTATTTATTTCAGCTTGTTGCTATTTCTTGATGGATGAAGTATTTGAGCACTTTCATTTTAAATTTGTTTTTATTTTCTCATCTTATACCCTTCCATGTCTGTGTCCATACCGTTTATCAGTTTCTCCAGATTTTCTGTAGACTTAGACAAAATGAAAATATCATTCACAAATATTAGGGTTTTGTTTACCTCTCCTTGAACTGCTATTACTTTTTTTTCAAATTCCCCTTCGATTTCTTTAACCGCTTGTTCTATACAATAAAAAGGAGAGGGAGAAGCTGCAGCTCTTCCTCACTCCTTCCTGGATAGATGCTTCCTTTTCATAGACCTTAATTCTTATTTCTGCAGACTGATTTTTTAAATACATGTCCTAAATAACAAGTGTAATCTAAATACCTCAAGTGGTTCACAGAAAAGCAAATGTATATTATTACCTATAATGCAACTACCGCATACTAGTCAAACATATTATTAATAATATTGTTATTGTACCAGGAGGTACACCTCAACTCCGCTCATTCAAAATAAGCGCCTCTATGAACTCCTCTATCGACCAAAAGTGAAACTGATAACACAACAATTTGGAACTTTAATCGGGAGATGTCACTACTGAAATATTAAGTAATTTTGTTATTGTGAAGTTTCCTAAACTGATTGAAATTTTCCTTGTTTTTGTTTTGCTGTACATCAAGAAAATTTGACATTTTTCCACATATGACACTACCAAAAACTCTGATCATGCACTCTGGTGCAAAGTGAAAGAACTTATAACTTAAAGAAGTTTCGTATTCCTAGGTTTTCCATAAACGAATCTATGTTCATTTATTTTTTGGTTGGCAACACTTCTTTTTCTTTCCGCCAGTTTTGAATCTAGCAAATCAGGAATTTTTGGAATTAATTTTCAACCAATCCCGCACTTCTTGTTCACTTTGTGTTAGCCAATAAAAACTGAGAGGGTGTGGCCGGTTTAGTATTGAATTCTCTTGTACCATCCCTGAAGGTATATAAGTTGCGGCTTTTCGATTTTCCTTGTCAATTGATCGCCGTCTTTCTAGTGTGTGTGTGTGCTAGGGCAGTAGGCGGAGCGCCTCTTTCTTCGGTCGGCAGAACATCTATAAGGTAATGGCCACATAAATTCTATCTTTCTTGCTGTCTCCGCAACTTTATTTGAGGGGAAGGTCTGAATCTTTAATCATGTAACTATCTTTTCTAAAACGTAAATCTGCTTTCGGCTAATATAAAAATTTCAAAAAGTTATAACTGTAAATCGAGGATAGAGAGTGAGTTACCCTCTTGAACTCCCCTTCATCTTGGTTGGAGGTGTCTACGTTTTAGTAACTGCTCTTCTGTAATGTATTAAAGTTATTTCCATTCGAGATACCTCAGTAGTTTGGGACTAGCCCGTGTTTCATCGGCCGATAGCCCTACAGGTTTTAATATTTCATAATCTGGGAGCGCAGTGTATGCCTCCGTTCTCTTTGTTTTCGGGCCATTTAATTAACCTGTTCTTTTTCGCAAAGGCCCTGTAGGTTGGAAACTAGATACCTCTGTGTAATACTATTTCTATTTGTAATTCGTGTCTTGAGAGGTCAGAGAGTGTTAGATTTTGATGTAATGTTGCCTCGTGTAGGCTGGAAGGAACTGAGAGCCTGTTAGCTCTTTTCAAGTTTTGTAATAGTAAAGTGTGCGTCTTGAAGGCTAGGTATTGTAAATTTTGGGAGCAAGTGCTCTTGAATTAGGGGTTTTCTGCCCTTACCTAAATAATACTTCTTTTTCTTGTAAATTTGTAACCTGAGGGCTTGAATCCCTAAATTGTTAAAGTTCTGAATCTTGGATTTTTCCAAACCTTGTTTCAAGATTGGCATTGTACATGATGTTTCATCGTTATGTCCATTCAGCGAAAAAATGGTTAAGTCTGAAATTCTAAATTAAAAAAAAACTTTGTTAAAATTTTAATTCTATTCTTGATATTGTAGTTCCACACATACCCGGAACAATTATTATTATATGTTATTTCCGACTGTTACTACCTCCGTCAACACCGCAACGAGTATTCTTTTTTTCTTCCATACCCCATTATCAGTTCTCTAAAATTCTGGGAATTCTTTACGTCCGGCTAAGTACATAGCTGTGTAGGCGTTCACCTCCTACGCTCAAAGTTGAGGTCGAATACTGGCACCGTCATTTCGTTTTAAACAGTGTTTAAGCATAAGAGACGCCTACCTGAATATTCAGTGGCGCGTTAGAAAATACTTTCCAAAACGAATTCCAGCACTTCAGCGTGTTTGGTAAGTCATAACAACAACGTTATATCGCCCGAAAATGTAGCAGTATGGCAAGGCTGTTATGATATTGGAAACATTGTGGCACACTTTGCTGGAGGCCACCAACAGATTGGACTGTAGCTACATAGGTACTAGTGCCCACCACACAGTATGCGTACCTCCATGCTCGTAGTGGGATGTAAGTAAAGTGGGACAGCGGTCATACGTGAAAACTGCCGTTCTCCATGGCAGAAATTCCCTTAAGCTACGAGAAGCTGTAGGAGTCAGCCATAGAGTATCGAACTATTTCATGTTGCGTCGAAGCCTTCCAACGTGGACGCGAAGCAGCTGAGGGCCGGGTGTACAGAGGCGTCCCTTGTCCGCCCATACAAACGTGTCCGTGGCCGTTATAAATCAGTGCTTAACATAAGATCGACCTTGGACTGTGCACGAATTATCCACACATTTGGGCATGTCTGGGTCAACAGTATTCCGAATTTTACGACAGAACTTGCAGGTGCACAAGAAGTGCTTACAGTGGGTGCCACATCAATTAATAGAGATACAGGAGTGGACGCTGCCGCATCCATCTACAGCGATTTCATCGTGAAGGGAACGAAATGCTCAATCGCGTTATTGTTGAAACCTGGGCACGAGCGCAAGAACCAGAACTGAAACTACAACCTGTTGAATGGCATCAACCTACGACACAAGGTGTGACAGAATCCACCGCCCACGAAGGTTATGTTCATTTTGGGGCATGACAGACAAGGTGTTCTTGAGTGTCATCCTATTTGTGAGGGCCGAACCGTCAATGCCAAGTACTACCACACATTTCTTCAGAGCCATTTGCATCGGATGGAAACGTCTAGCGCAGCTGGACAACGCCATACTTCACCATGATGGCGATTCAACCCACAATGCGGCTTCTGTCAGAGAACTTGTACACTCGTGATCACAAAAATTCCGGGTAGAAAGGAAAACAGGTAAAGATTGGGAGTAAATTCTGACCAACCCTGAGGATGAAGAGGAAGTAATCGAGGCAACGTCACATGTGTTCGTCTTCCAGGAGGTATGGCCTGGCACGTTACGCACTCAGAGGTTACTCCCGACACCATTTTCTCGGGAACTGATTACGTTGTTTCTATGGTTAAACATTCTGGCTATACTGGCTTCTCCTATTCAAGGAAAACAATTAATTAATTAACTGTAATTTAATTTGAAGAAGTGTGCACGATGTAATCCTGCCCCAATACGTATGGCATTTAAGGGTTTGATCAGCGCTGACAATAACTTCATAGGAACGGTTTTCCAAACGCCCTTGTGTCTCTGATGCTTATAATTATTTTATGCCAGGTTAATTTTATTTTGATTGTTGAGGATAAAATATGATATTACTAGCAAATGTACCCGTGCTTCGCTACGGTATTCTACATTGTATTCGGATATCGAAGTAAATACTGTACATGCAGTAAATAAGATTGTTTTAAAATGGCATGTCTCTTTGCATTATCCGAGAAACAGCATGGGGATGTTCCCAATACGGTGTTTTCAATGTAAAGTGCTTGTTACGGATCTGTGATGATAACGGCAGGCTAATTTGCCTACTGCCATTTACAATCGAGTAGGGAAGTTATAAAATTCCATGCCCCATCGCCTACTGCGCGGTCACAGTCGATTTGGGGAGTTTTCGTTACAATGGCAGGCCCCCTTTCCTACTTCCAGACAGATGACATTTGGGGAGTTTTCATTAGAATGGCAGGCAACTTCCCTACTACCAGTCGAAATTGAGTTGTGCAGTTATCATTATAATGACAGGTCTCTTTTCCTACAGCCAGCCAGCTTACTACCAGTCACACCAACTTGGTGAGTTTCCATCAAAATACCAGGCCACTATGCCTAGTGCCAGTCACACTTTACATGAGTACATTTGTTTATAATGGCGGGCACCCTTGCCTACAGCCAAACACAATCAGGTAGGGGAGTTTTAAACAACACTGCATGCCCCCTTGCCTTCTGCAACTCAAATCGAGAAGTGAACTATTCATTACAATGGTAGGCCTTCCTTACTAATGCCAGTTACACAGGTGTTGGAGAAGGACCCTATTCCTACTGCCAGTCAAAGTCGGTGTGGGGAGTACTGATAACAATAGCAGATATACCCTTTCTCGATCGCTACAAAACATCAGTGAATATATATAGAACGACATACGAAAGTATATGTATGCTTACAACATTGCAGACCTTCATTTACAGATTAACTGCTGCTAAACGGTACGTCATATTGACAAAGGATTGTACCATAAGACGCCGGATTTAGCGGCCTAAATGGCTGGTCCTATGATATCTCATCTATTCATGGGTCAGACTGAGTTAGAAACGTTGAATAGGGTAACATTTTTGTAAGATTATCTCAGATAATTTTCAGATAATTATGTAACAGCTACATACATAGCATTTGGCTCACATACGGCTACTGGGCGGGCCAATTTTCGTGTAGATTTTGATGATTCTGTCTTTCTTATAAGTAACTGAAAGTATTAATTATGCATGTGAAAAGTCCGAATTTACTTAACATAGGGAAATATACAAAAATCAAACGTAAAAGGGATACAGATACGACAAAAAGTCATAAGACGAAGGTTGTAGATCACTCCAAACTGAACGGAGATTGTGCCATCCTTTATATGATAGTCCTTCCCGAAGGTCTGCGCCATCATTAAAATTGCCTCCATATTTCGATATTCTTCGGGAATAAAAAGTGAAAAATTTAAAGATCTTGGAAATGTTCTGTCCGTTACAGCTTAAAACGTATAATTTTGCCAAATTGCAGTTTTCTTGTTCGTCTGGCAGATTGTGCCGCAATCTGGACTTCGGGCGAGGAGGGTTAAAATTATGACTTTCAGGAAACTAAACCAAAAAATATGCTGATGGTCATTATTATCCCTTAAACGCGTAGATGTACGAAAATTTCGCCAAAATAGTCAATGTACAGGCACACAATCGTTACAATTTTATTTATAAAGATAGATAAGGAATCTGCTCCATGTACAACACCTTTTGGTCTATGTCTGCTGGACTTAACCTGCAAAACCGACCATTCATGATATCTCCCTTATTAATATTCCTGTCGAAAAAATGCACATGAAAAAAAATTTTAATTGGATTTCCCACAAATTTGGTCGATTTCCAGTCAGGTTGGTCTTGTACTGTATACAGTATATTGTGGAAGAGTAAATTCACCATTTCGGTTCCCTATAAACCGCCAGTCCATTCCGGGAACAGGAAATGTCATTGACCTTTAAAATCTACCTTTGGAAAGGTGGATGCTAAATATAAAGATTGGTTCTAATATCTTCAATAGTTTTCAAGTTGTAAGAAATACGCTCAACACGCAGCCGTTCTTAAGTCCGGTGGGATTTGTACCGAAAAACGGTCTGTTAATGATATCTCCCTTATAAATCCTCTTATCGAAATGATGCACATAAGGAAAAATGTTCAGAAATTAATTTCCATTAAGACAGGTAAATTTTTATTAAGTTTGGTTGTGTATATTTTGTGGGAGTGCAAAATCACGGTTTCGGTTTCGTACAAGCCCCAGTTAGTTCATGGATTTAGAAATAATATTTGCCCTAAAACCTACCCAAGGACAAGTGAATTCTAAATATGAAGTTTGGTGGAAATATATCCAGTAGTTTCCAAGTTATAGACAAACAGACAAAGAGATAAACACACACCAAAGCTAAAAATATGCAGATGGTCATTATTACACCTGAAACAGATAACTGTACAAAAATGTCGCCAAAATAGTCAATGTACACACACACTCTAGAAGTGCAGACCTTTATTTCGAGAGTTACTGCTTTGAAACTCTGCGACATATCTACAAACGGACTTCACCACCAGACGCCTCTTTCCGTGTTCTACGTGGTTGGTCCTATGACATCTTCTCGTATCTCCTATATTTATGGGTTAGATTGAGTTAGAATCTTTGAATGGTGTGAAATTTTGTACAGTTTTCGCATACTACTTTATATTTATGATACTCATGTGACAGCTAGAATCATAAAATTTGGCTATCACATGGTCACTGGTCATGTCAATGTGCGTGCCGAATGTCATGATTCTATCTTTCCTATAAGTGTGCCAAATGTTAGCATATACGTGTGAAAGTACAAAATTAACTTGAAGTAGAGAAATACAGCTCTATTGAACGTATAAAGCAGGGCCTCTCAAACGTCCAAACTCTCACGCGTGCAGAGCGAGGTGCATAGGCTCTGTGCACTGTGCATCGGTACGCTTCGCCTCAACTCGGCTTGACTCGGATGGTGTAGTGTGCTGAGAGCGACGAAGCGTTTGGTGGTAGACGACGTGTTTATCAGTGAAATAGACAAGCGCACGACAACAACATAATAATGGAGCAACCTGTTTCTAAGAAAGCAAAAACTTCCGAAAGTCCATTTCAATCGAACTGGGAACTTTCGTATTTTTTTTTGTTTGTTTGTCGTGACGATAACGCCAAATGCTTAATCTGTGGGACGATAATTACGTGCGTAAGAAAATCATCTATTGAAAGACACTACAACAGACTACATTCGGAAAATTATTGTGAAATCATAGGAGACGTCAGAGAGAAAGAATTAAGGAAGTTGAAACAGCTTGAAGAAGAGCATTCTATATCCATAAATGAGTTTTGTTCCAGTACTGCAGCATTTTCATTTTGGTTACGGGTTCTGCATTTTTTTTAAATTATGTTTACATTCCTCTCAAACATGTATGTGTATTTCTAATTCACTTTTTTAATTTTTTTAATAACACTGGTAACCTTGTCCCATACAACTGTGCGTCTCCGCTCACCACACGTAAACATTTCGCAGTGGGGGAGAAACAGCAGTGAAGGTGAGGAACGCGGAGACAGGCCGAACGGGGAGACAGGTGTAGGGAGAGAGGAGTGGGGGGTCTGCACTCTGGTCAACCAAGCGAAGTCGTCTTTTGCACCGTGCACAGTGCATGCACCACGCGCATGCACCCTGAGAGGCCCTGGTATAAAGGATAGAAATACGACAAAAAGTCATAGGACCAAAGCTGTATATCTCTCCAAAATGAAAGGCGATTGTGCTTTCTGATTTGTGATAAGACATACCGATTAGCCACCAATTATCCCGAAACGAAGGTCTGCACCGTCGTTAAAATTGCATCCATATTTCGATATTTTCCGGGGCCAAAAGTTATACATTTTCATAGCTTAGAATATTTCCTCAAAGGATAGAGTGTCAAGCTTTCCGGATTAGTACTCGCATACATGCGGAGTAATTAAGGTAGAAAATAATACAGTTAAGAAAGTTGAAATTAATAGAAAATGGATTAAAACTGAGGACAGCCGGTTGAAGACAAATATGTAAATACCAAGTGAATGTATTGGAAAATCAAATGCCCCTCAATAAATTATGCTGGTGTGAGTTATGGATATAAGAAAGAGGTAACATAGGATAAATTTAGGCGCAGGCATTCCTAGGTCAACAGATAAGAAGATGACTAATGGTGTTATTACATAAGCTATTCGAGGACGGTTATAAACTTCAACGATATTCCGCCAATATCCCGCAGAAAGGCCGATTGACGCCTCTCTTGCCTTCTACCCAAGGAACAACCACGAACTTAAAGGCATGATGAGGAAAATGGCAATACGTTACTTCCCTGCTGGCAAGCAGTCAGAGACGTTGCCATGGTAACCTGTAGGTTCGTTGTCGGTCCGTCGGTCACACACGCAGACTATGATACCCGCAGAAAATAGTAAATTTCTCCGTCTTTTGTATAGTAAGGTAAATTATAAACATAACGAAAGTTGTTTATAATGAAGAGACGTTTCACATACGGTCCACGGAGTTTACAGGAAATCAATAGTATAAGAGAAAATGGAGGAAAACCGTTCTGGTTTTCCTATAAACCCCCGTCTAATCAAAGATTTTAAAATAATATGCATATCGAAACCTTCCTCGGGATGAGTATACTCTAAATATGAAGTTTGGTTGAAATCTATTCGGCCGTTTTGCCGTGATGGTGCAACAGACAAACAGATAAACAAACAAACAGACACGAAAAATAAAAACAGCGGATTCGGTCTTGAGTTGGCCTAAAACGGATAAATATCTGAAAAATTGGCAAAACAAACGAAATTACAGACAGCGGACCCCCTACAACTTTATTTATATACATTATTATTAATACATCCTGTGGGAAATAAACTCAGCAGTTATTTAAAATTCAACGTAATTATAAAGGTAGAAAACATGTTCATAATAAGAAGGAATATTTTTTCACCCAATGGCAGTTCGTGAAAAGAAAAGAAAGGAAAAGACTTAGCACGTTTTCCCCTGTGAATAAATTATTGACCTGTAATGTATTTTCGACAATATAAAATAGAACACGGCACTTCGACCCATTCGAATACTGATCATGATGAAGCTCACATGAATACGGATATCTCATGTAATTCAGAGTTTCCAAACTGTTAAAAAAATGGAGTTGGATATAGACGTTAAAATGATTCATTCGGTGACTGTTATACTGTAAGTTTTCAGTGCTGTTACTCTACCGTCTTACCAGAACACAGAGTTCGGTTTCAGATAAGAAGATGCCAAGAAGAGGGCACAGAGGGTCTTAAAACTCGTAGAAAATCGGGGCAACTTTGAGAAGGCAACTAGAGGGCAAGACAGCTCTTTTAGAAGCCGCAAATGAAAATCCTTTCCTATTAACCATTCAGTTTCTTTCATTAGTGTCCTCCAATCATGTGAATTGCTAGAAAATTAGTGTATTGTTTAATATTATGCTCTACTGTACTTTGCATTTTATACAAATACAATTATTTTCGTGTTCATTTTATTTATTTACTTTTTATCTCACAAAATGCACTCCTTTGTGTCTTTAAGACATTTTACTGTGATATTTAAGACATTTTACTGTGATATTCTTAAAATATCTTATTTTTATTTATTACAACTTACCTGTCATTCTTCTTCTTTTTTTTGATGGTGAATGATATTCTTCATTTGCATGTCTTTTAAATGTAAGCATTGTCCCTGTCTTGTATTTTTATACGTCATTTTATCCAATTTAATTTTTATCCCATTTCTCATAATTATATTATAATAATATTCAGTAAAGGAGTAGGCCCTGGGTCTTCAATGACACAGTTACCTTCTTTCATCTTAATTTTTTGCGTTCAAATTTGATATCCGTGCATATTTTAGTGCAAAGTATATTCATTCTTCTTTTGACAGTGCTTGCAAGAGTATTAAAGTAGTCTAATTTAATAGGGCCCACATTGACGAAAATAAGGGTCATTCTCACAATGGTTGAGCGCGATGACATTTGATAATGAAGTCGTGGTCAAGACCGCGAACATTTCAGCCAGCTTTCGCGCACTAGAATTATAAAGAAACTGGAGAATTTGACTCTCAATGAGTTGACCTACACAGTACGTCTGTTGCCATCAAGGAGCCATGTGGTTCTGCGCCTCATTCTCCTCTCTCCATATTGACGAGCCAGGGGAACGTTGGGGCAAGCCAGGGAGCAAGCACCTTCCCCTCCGCGTGTGTTTCGTTCATGCTAGATATCCGTTACTTCGGTCTCTGCACCTCCCCTCACTCTTCAGATATGTGCATGTGTTACGCGGCTAAAATGGATATGACCAATGAGAGAGAGTTTGTAAGCAGGTACTGAATGGTTCTGAGGGCTGTACTGCACTGATTTCTTGCCTGAAATGAATATTTCTGGCCACTATATACTAAAGCGGGCCCCGCGGTGTAAGGGTAGCGGGTCTGCCTTTTACCCGGATGCCCCGGGTTCAATTCCCGGCCAGGTCAGGGATTTTGACCTGCATCTGAGGGCTGGTTCGAGGTCGACTCAGCCTACTTGATTACAGTTGAGAAGATATCTGGCGGTGAGATGGCGGCCCCAGTCTAGAAAGCCAAGAATAACGGCCGAGAGGATCCGTCGTGCTATTCCAAATGAAACCCCGCAAATAATGCGAACTTCGAATAATTCCCTTCTGACCAATAGCCTTCTAATTTATACAAGGGAGTGTCCTGTCAGAAGCCAATAGAAGTGAAACTCAGTCAATATTGCCAAGTAGTGACTGTAGGCAAATAGCTTAATATGATAATAGTGGAAACTCGTGCAAAAAACTGGCAACACAGCTTCTGCGTGCCATCTAGCGGTTCGAGGAGCTAACTACATTTGCTACTGCTGTCAGCTGTGTATGTTAGAAGAGTCTCATTTTGTACTTCAGATTATTCTGTGCTTATTATGTATCACTATTTTGGAAATGTCAGGAAGAGGAGTTATTTGTGCCATGTATGGGTGTTTTAATTACAAAATACAAAGTGATCGCAAGTCATTTTACAGATTTCCTAACAACAAAGTGCTGTGAGTATAGGCCTACCTGTTAATGTTTACGTGCCTGTATTTTTCTATTTATGTGAACATAATTTCTTTAAAACATTGTTATTATTAAAACTATGCATTTAATCGATTTTAGGTGTAGTCAGTGGGTTGTAAAGAGCAGAAGGGCAGATTTAATTGAAATTCTGAGGACCGAAGGAAAATGCAGACCATTATGTCATGGACTGGGCATGTAGCAAATTTTTCCATGCTGAGTGTAGCGATGTATTGTCATCTTATGATAATGATTATAGCATGGGAAATTTGCACATAGAAATGAGGAAGTATGATAATTCTAAAATGATGTTTCCAAATATTTGTGGGGGAAAGTTAGGTGATTTATTTTTCTTTTTTTTTCCTTTTTTACAATTTTGCTTTACGTCGCACCGACACAGATAGGTCTTATGGCGACAATGGAATTGGAAAGGCCTAGGACTGGAAAGGAAGCGGTCATGGCCTTAATTAAGGTACAGCCCCAGCATTTGCCTGGTGTGAAAATGGGAAACCACGGAAAACCATCTTCAGGGCTGCCAACAATGGAGTTCGAACGCACTATCTCCCGGATGCAAGCTCACAGGCACGCGCCCCTAACCGCACGGCCAACTCGCCCGGTTAGGTGCAAAAATATCAGGAACCAAAATTTGAAGATAGTTTTTGTCAGTTTTGGTTAGAAAACACATATGGAATTAGAAGAAAATTAACTGACAGGTTTTTGTCATTGAATGAATGTAATGAAGGCATATGTAATTGCTGTATAAAATTACTAACAGCTTTTTCAAAGTCACATGTAAATAGAACCAATGATTCAACACAGACTACTACTAACTACTACTAAAATGTTTTCATTCCTCCCCTGAAGGGGGAGGTGGGCCTCTTAGACGGTCACGCTGTATCTCAGGCCGGGAGATTTGTTACGGTGAAGGAGATGCTCGGAGAAGGTGAGGTAGTTGGCGGCCGTGGCCTATACTAGGAACTGTCCCGGCATTCGCCTTAGTGCAGGATAATGGAAAACCATGGAAAACCATTCTCAGGACAGCCGACGGTTGGGTGCCAGCCATGAGGTCCAACCCTGTTCCGTCTCCCGAATGCAGAAACGTAGAGCCATGGTAGAGCCCTCCTCTGCTCGGTTGGCTGGTCAGAGTGCAGAGCTGTTGGTCCACAGACCAGCCGTGGCCACTTATGGACCGAAACCCATTCTGCATCTACCGACCTCAACACAAAAACATCTTGCCAGTAAAAATATAAAGTTGAAAAAGATATTGCATGTGTGATTTGCTCTTGGAGACGATCGAATGTTTCAATTGGATAATACATTTGTTTTTTATCATTGATTCTTTCAGATCAACATTCGCCGTTTTCCTTCCCTATATTATGTTACAAGAACGACGTCTTAAAATCTGTATTTCGTTGGGTTCGAAGTTGAAATGTGTAGTGTTTTAATAGTCCGTTGTGTTAGTGTTCTCTTGGAGCCGCTAGAGTGTAGTACTATGCGCTGTCGCCGCTGCTCTGCGTGTTAAGTGAAGAGAGATTCCTAGTGATGGGCTGAGAGTGGACTCACGAAGAATCGAGTCTGGGATCGTAAAACTCGAGGTACTCGATTTCGGAATTGAGGCCGAGGACAATGTCAGCGTTATCTGCGAGCCATGTATGGAAACAACACGATGTAGGTAGGCCAAGGACAAGTATTATTTCCGTTTCCCAATAATATCTTTTAATGGCGTGTGGCCTCCGAAGAGGGATGGCGCAGGTCTTCCGAATTGACGCCGTATAGGCGACCTGCGCGTCTATGAGGATGGGGCCCTACCTATGATGAATTCTAATGATAAAGATGGCACACACACCCAGCCCGCAAGCCATCGGAATTAACCAATGAAGGTTAAAATCCCCGAACCGGCCGGGAATCGAACCCGGGACCTTCTGGACCAAAGGCCAGCACGCTATCCATTTGGCCATGGAGCCATCCGTTTCCCAATAATGCACAGTGATATAATGTACAAAATAATGTTGCGATGCGGTAATGAACATCACTATAAAGAAGTGTGTACACAGTGACCCTTTGAAACAATCGTTAATCCTCAAGCATACATACGGTACCTTACCAAACAAATAAGTACGATATTATAGAGCAGGACAAAATATCGGAGTTGGAAACAATATAATTATGTCACTCTACTGGATACCTCACCAAATGCCCAGAGCATCCCTTCAATCAATTGAACGTTGTGGACGTTGAACTAGGGCATTCGTTGTACTATTGAACAACAAGATATACAGCCAAAAATGTGCATTATGCCATATTTATATGAATGGTTTTTTTTTGCTATTGGCTTTACGACGCACCGACACAGATATGTCTTATGGCGACGATGGGACAGGAAAGGGCTAGGACTGGGAAGGAAGGGGCCGTGGCCTTAATTAAGGTACAGCCCCAGCATTTGCCTGGTGTGAAAATGGGAAACCACGGAAACCCATCTTCAGGGCTGCCGACAGTGGGGTTCGAATCCACTATTTCCCGAATACTGGATACTGGCCGCACTTAAGCGACTGCAGCTATCGATCTCGGTATATGAATGTATAGGCCTGCACAACAAAACCTTATTGTAACGTAAACTAAGGAACGTGAGGACACAGGTACTCGTGTACCACAATATCACCGGCGGTGTGCACTACGTGTCCTTCCAGTATGTATTTACAAATACTATCATATTCACCATATCCCCATTCAAACGATTTCGCTTGTGAGTCACCAGTGTTCCAGCCTTGGAGAAAAGTCGTTCACAAGGAACGGACGTTGCTTGTGAACATAAATATTTCTTCGCAAGTCTACCGAGTGTTGGGAATTTTGCCGCATTGTGGATTTACCGAGCGGGGATCGTTAAAGCTCTTTCAGGTATCTTTGTACCTCGACCGTAGCATTTGCTCTGACGTTTTGACGTGGTAGATTTTCGTTTGCGACACGGGCATCAAATGATCCCCAAAAAGAGGTGTCGAGTCCAGTTGTGTTCAGTGGTATAATGGCTTGTTCTGATGTGGATGGAGTCGTAGGCCATAATCTACACGCTTCGTTAGTCAGTATATTCACTGCCTGATCGCGTTGAGCACCACACATAAAAGGCAAAATCTTAAATCTTGGATCCAGAATTGTAGGCAGTGCAATCGGTAGGACATTTTCAACATTGATGAACTCCCTTTTTTATGGATGACAAGTCCGTTAACATCTGATTCGCTACGGCATCATGCTCCTGTTGTATGCGTCTTCTGACCGTTTCCTGTATTTGTCTGCTGAAACCAATTATCTTTGAGAAGGAGACTTGGCGTTCCGATGACATTTCAGTTATCATGTAATGAAAGAGTAACGTAATAATGAAGAAATAGAAGAAGAATTAATGTAATTGTTTGACAAACATACAAAACGAATGGCATTTCGAAACAAACATGTTACGGTCTTACACTCGCGTGTTTAACGTTTTGGTCATTATTTACTTAGCTGTTGTGATAGTACTTCATGATTGGAGTATTTATTCCGCTTGCGCGGAAACAGGTCCTATATTGCAGTTACGGATCGTGACGTCACTGCGAAGAGTCAAGTACTTCGCACAGGTTACTCGGAGATGCTCATAATCGCCAGACTCGATTCTCGCGAGTCCAAGCGTCACTCGCTCACATCACTATTGTCGCGGCCACCAAATTAGGCGGGTGAGGAAAACTGCGCTGTCGTCAGATATGGGAACGGCGAAGCGATAGACGGTCGAGAGTCGCTTACCCCCGGGCACGGACTGGCAACGCTGATCGTGCAGTGCTGTCAAACCGAAGCCCATCCGCTCCAGGCCACCTTACCCGAGCCATTCCCTGTCAAGCAGCTGTTGAGCTCGCATCGTAAGTGCAGTTGAAGATGGATAGTGCATGTGAATTGATTTGGGCTCAAGTCAAGAGAGAAGTGGCAGAGAGGAACAAGACATTCAAAATAAAGGACGTAGAAAAACTCACGTCAGAAGCCATCGACTATGTGACTGCTGCAGATTGGGAAAAGTGCTTCAATCACGCGGAAAATGTTCAAACAGACGATTGGGCCAAGGAAATAGTAAGTGACGAAAGAAAGGAGCCATTCATCATCAGTGTAAAAGACGACTCGACAGATAGTGAGATGAGTGATGACAGTGACTAAGACAGCCTTGAAGCCAGAAACCGATTCTTACTTCATTGTAAATTAATGTAAACCTATTCTTTAAAGTAGTTCTTTTTCTTTATTACTCGGTACAATATACAGTATTCAAATATTTAAAGTTATAATGTAATCAAACTGATACGGATTAATATGTAATCCGAAAGTATTTATGGGGTCCTGCAGCCTGTGCTGGTGCGCGCGTCCCGAACTGCCTCAGCTTGCGACATTTACATGATCGCTTTCCGGGCCATTTTCCAGGAGAATTACAAAACTCACGGAAATATGTTTCAGATAAAAAATATAAGTCAGGCGATTTTTTACATTTTTCCCACAGACAAAATTGAATTGGCTGAAGAAATAAAAACTTGGCCGCTTACTGAAATTTTCAATACATTATTCTACGGATTTAAACTTACTCGTTTAAGATTGTATTTTTAATAATTATTTAAAGTGGTTTATATGGAAAATAGTTATACCACTGAAATCAGCAGTCTTTTCTGAAGCTTGTAGTATAATTTGTTTTGAAACATTGTGTGAAGTAACATCAGGAGCTTAAGAGAGAACAACTTGCCTCGCGCTCCGAAATGATATTTTCAGTTAGACATTTCTTCGCCAGTTGCTACATAACCTTGGCAACAGCGTAATTTCTCTGACCCGCCTAATTTCGTGGCCGCGACAATAGTTTCCACTAATATCATATTAAGCTATTTGCTGTAGGTCAGTGCTCGTCGAGCTGTCACGGGAGACGCACTAGAGTAGCTCCGTGCTTTGTCTCACTGCAAACGACTTGGTAAAACCGAGGTGGCCGCTGGCGTGAGCCAGTTTGAAGTAGCCAGTGCTGACAGTTGCCATACGCTGAATGTTGCGCTGTACTGACGTGGAGAATACGCCAAGTGTAGCAAACCGATTTCCCAGAAACTTTGCTCAGTGAATGAGAGCTCGAAATAAGCGAACACATTTTTCGGATTATCCGTAGACTCCACCATTTCCGAGAAAATGACGGTCGAAGTTTCGGGCGTGCTTTAGGGTACGAACATACCGAAGATGCATCGCAGCTCGCGGTCGATGCCTCGATGTCACCTCCTGGTAACACAAACACACAGTTTTAAATGGAAAAGTTCATGTCAAAGATGCTAATTCCATTCACCATCGCGATTTACCAGGAGGTCTAGCGCGATGACAAGAAAGTTTGTGTTCTCATCGCTGTAGAACAGGAGGCATCGACGTAGCTTGCTCCTGATTGGCTTGTCCCGATTGAGATCACGTGATATATCCCCCCGTTCTACTGTGCCCTTGATCCGGGTGTTCACAGAGCCCGCGTGTGTATTCGTGTGGTAGTTATTGTACTTCACAGTATCAATTTTTGATTCCACATTGTTGTATATGTATTGGAACGTCTCAAGGGACATTCTCATGTATGAGTGGAATCTGTCCGGGTGGTGTTTCAGTTCTTCAGATAAGTTGTGATATTCCCCCAGTGCCTGCCTTCTTTGATTCATAGGATGAGCATTCCACTGGCTGGCTGACTGATTTAAAAGTAGCCACCATCGTGTGCTTATGCACAATGAATCACTATCTCCACTGTCGCTTGAATACATACTCTATACTTGTAAAAGCTCAGCAATAGAGGAAAAATTATCTTGAACTTGAACACGGAGATCTAAACATTACGTCCACTCACTGTAAACAGATCTCAGAACACTGACAGGTAAACCTTCCCGGTATGTTCACCCTCCATCGACCGCGACGTAAACCGCGACCGCGACCGCGACCGCGAGCTGCGATGCATCTTCGGTATGTTTGTACCCTTACGTGCCTATTAGCGTGCAGCAAGCTCAACCGCCGCGCTGGCGCAGTGACTTTCGCCGCGGCTTGACGCTTTCAGGTCCCGTATTCGAATTCCGGTTTTAATTAGTGGGTATTTTGTTTCATTTATGTTTCATTTATTTACTTTTGTCCATTCACGATTACTACACGAATGGTTTGGTTCGATTTTAAAATATCGTTGTCCTTATTCGTCAATGTTCTGTCTGGTAAATGAATTTTAAAACATCAATATTGAAATTATTTTCGGGAAAATGATCGTTATACGTGGTTTGTCGCAAACTTATTTCCAACGCATCTTCAGTAGACCCTAATATTAACGACGTTTCTTTCCTGAGTGATATTCCAACCCAGAAATATAACTGTCACAAACCTACCTCCTCGCGATACTCGTGGTGTGCGAAATTTCTATGTTTCGAATGTTTCTATGATTGGTATCATCCAAGTCCGCCTCTGTGGTGGTGTAGTGGTTAGTGTGATTAGCTACCACCCCCGGAGGCCCAGGTTCGATTCCCGGCTCTGCCACGAAATTTGAAAGGTGGTACAGGGCTAGAACGGGGTCCACTCAGCCTCGGAAGGTCAAATGAGTAGAGGGGCTTTGATTCCCACCTCAGCCACCCTCGAAGTGGTTTTCCGTGGTTTCCCACTTCTCCTCCAGGCAAATGCCGGGATGGTACCTAACTTAAGGCCACGGCCGCTTCCTTCCCTCTTCCTTGTCTACCCTTCCGATTTTTCCATCCCCCACAAGGCCCCTGTTTAGCATAGCAGGTGAGGTCGCCTGGGCGAGGTACTGGTTCTCCTTCCTAGTTGTATCCCCGTCCCAACGTTTCACTCTCCAGGATATTACCCTTGAGGCGGTAGGTGTGGGATCCCTCGCTGAGTCCGTGGGAAAACTAACCCTGGAGGGTAAACCGATTAAGAAAGAAAGAAAGAAATCATCCTTGGGAATGCACCGTATCTCGCTGAAGCGTTAATATAACAGTGAACTTACAAAACATTGTATTTATTTTTTTATTTTTTTGCTATTTGCTTTACGTCGCACTGACACAGATAGGTCTTATGGCGACGATGGGATAGGAGAGGCCTAGGAAGTGGAAGGAAGCGGCCGTGGCCTTAATTCAGGTACAGCCCCAGCATTTGCCTGGTGTGAAAATGGGAAACCACGGAAAACCATCTTCAGGGCTGCCGACAGTGGGGCTCGAACCCACTATCTCCCGATTAGTGGATACTATTGTAATTGTAAACACACATATACTGGGTGGCGCACTTAAACCTTTCACCGCAGATATATCTGGAACAACAAGAGATATTAAAAAATGACTTTGACGGACATGGAGGCAAGGAAGGGGCTAATTAAAGTAAGTACTATGAGGCAGTCAAAAACGTGGGAAAATAATAATAATAATATTTTCACCATCAACTAACGTTTTTTTTAAATGGACACCCTGTATTATTTCATGCGCAATCGTTAACGTGAAAAATCACATAAGTAATGGCGTTTATTTCATCGCAGTAGGTCAATTGCATCCCGAGATATTACAACGTGAAGTTGACGCTTGAAATAAACGAAGCGCGCAGCAGTTGCACATCCCGAGACTCCAGCGCGAACCTCAGGGTCCTCTTACTCGCGATATGATTGCCGTACTACGATGCGACAGGCGCTGTACTTAATGTTATTTGCACTGTTATCAAGAGGCTTGAAAAAATACCTATTTCCAGTCACACACAATGGAATTATAAAGAAAGGAATTGTTCGTTCGTGTTCTATTGATCTCTACTACTGTACAGTACTGGAATAGACATAACGGTAACGAAATTGAATATCACCGGTCGGGGTATTACAAAATCAATCGCTGACGGAGGATCTAGTAGAGGGGGAAAATGCTGGTTTACTGTACGTAGTTGAACGTCAATTACATAATGTTACATGACAAGTACAAGGCATGTTACTGAACATTTTTAATTACTACATTGCACATGGTGAAGTGATGACATAAACGTATGTTTGTACAGTAGTGCGTACAAAACGAACAAAATTCTCAGAAACATACAAACATGTACGCCGGTATGCAACCGGATTTCTCACAACAGAAACTATACCAAGCATGTTCGAAGAGATCACCATTTACATGGCAACACAGCTGTGCACGCTCCAACACGGATCGACTCACTGCTGCCAGTATTTCTGGTGTTATTGCAGCACATGTAGCGGTAATACGGTCTTTCATGTTGGCCCTTGTTGTTGGAACCTGCTGATACACCACATTTTTCACATGTCCCCAAAGAAAAAATCTAATTAGGTGAGGTCCGGCGATCGTGCTGGAAATCTCTGAACAGGACTGCCTCATCCTATCCATCGATTTGGGAACTGTTGATTTAGTGCATTTCTTGCCACTATGGCATTATGTGCAGGGCATCCATCATGCTGATACCACATTATTTGACGCAAATTCAGAGGTAAGTCTTCCAGTAATACAGGTAAGGTACGTCTCAACTGCCTGTACTTTCGCCCAGTCAAAGTGCCATCAATGAAATACGGGCCAATGATGTGCTGTCCTACAATGCCACACCATACATTGATGCTCCACTGACGTTGATGGTCTACCTGACGAATCCAATGTGGGTTTTCCGTTGCCCAGTAATGCATATTGTGTAAGTTGCCATTCCCATGGTTTGCAAACGTGGCTTAATCGGTAAACAGTACCCTACGCATAACGTCATAGCCTTGCTGCAGAACGCACTGGCAATATTCCAGACGAATTTAAAAGTCATTGTCGTGAAGCTTTTGATGTAGTGACAGGTGGTGTGGGTGGTATTTATGCCTGTGAAGAATGCGTAGCACGCTTGTTCGAGGGATTTCAATCTGTCTTTCTACTTCACGAGAACTGGCATGAGGATTCATTGCAACGGCTGCCAGAACAGCGACTTTTTTTTTTTTTTTGCTAGTTGCTTTACGTCGCACCGACACAGATAGGTCTTATGGCGACGATGAACAGCGACTTCTGCTGCTTCAAGTGTTACTCTCTTGCTTCGGACCCGAGGTCGTGGAGACAAGCTTCCTGTCACGCGAAGTCTTATAACAATATTAGTGAAGGTAGGACGGGTTGGGTGATGTCTATTCGGGTAACGCTGTGCATACAATTGTGCTGCTCGTGTGACATATTCATGCGGAACGTCAACCTTTTCTTCCTTAGTGAAACCCATGTCAAATGCATAGAAAGGATGGACAGTTACATTAATGCCACGTTTAAAACATTGATACCAATTACTGTGTACAGTACACCACTGTCATTTACCCGAACGTACCTCCAACTAGTCAACCTTCTTCGTAGAGAACCTTTCACACATACACACACAGCGGTGATGTCATATCGTTCCGTTCCAGTACAGACCTTCAGAGGCGAGGGGTGTATTGGGTAATGTAATGGGTCGGCTTACACTGACCGGTGACATTAAAATTCGTTACAGTAACTTTGCTGTACGAATAATATACATTCGGAAGTAGTACAATACAGAGTACTGCACTGTACTGTGTAGGTAAATAAAACACGCAAGAGAGAAACCGTCATTTACATATCCTTTTGCTGTGGCAGGAAACCCTTCTCTTATTTTCATCCCTCTTGATAACAGTGCAAATAGCATTAAGTACAGCGCTTGTCGCATCGTAGTACGTTAATCACATCGCGATTAGAGGCACGTGAGGTTCGCGCTGGAGTCTCGGGATGTGCAACTGCTGCGCGTTTCGTTTATCTCAAGCGTCAACTTCACGTTGCAATATCTCGGGATATAATTGACCTATGCCTTTGTCGGCGGGACCTAGTGTTTACAGTGCACTATGTCTTCTGGTATGGGCTAGAGCAATGTTGTTACTTTCATTGATCTGTCTCTGTCTTATCCTTGGCTTTGACAAAATGAAAGTGACTGAGGTATGAGTGATGCTAGTAATGCCATTCCTTACGCAGCCAGTCCCTGCTAGGAATGGTGTGAAAATATTGCTCATAGGGTCGGTTGGTGCATGCATTTCGGTGGGCTTGGCAGACTGATATGTAATAGCAACTTCTGGCTTGGTGAGGAAAGCAACGGGAAACTACCTCACTCCTCATTTCCATAGTACGCCTCTTCAGTGATGCCTAGGCCATCTATGACAGCTCATGGCGGAACTGTTGAGGATCCAACCAGCCTTTGGGCTGATGACTAAACATACATACATAATTGACCTATTGCTATGAAACAAACGTCATTACTTATGTGATTTTTCATGTTAACGATTACGCTAGAGATAATACAGGATGTCCATTTAAAAAACCTAAGTTTATGTTGAAAATACTATTTTCCTACGTTCTTCACTGGCTCATAAGTACATACTTTAATTAGCCCCTTCCCTGCCTTCATGCCCGTGAAGGACATTTTTAAATATCTCTTGTTGTTCCAGATACAACTGCGGTGAAAGGTTTAAGTGGGCCACCCTGTATATTTATATATTTATTTATTCCTGACTTACATTTATGATGAAGTTAGGGCTCACGGCCCTCTCTTACACTTAACCACTACAAACAATAAAATTTTAAAATGTAAATATAAAAGTAAGACTTAGATATTCCAAAAAGAAATAATACTTCGCTACGCCGGCAACAAGGCGTTAACAGTCCTCTCTCTCTCTCTCTCACTCTCTCTCTCTCTCTCTCTCTCTCTCATACTCGCTCTGCCCACTCTGTCACACCATCTAAAGGAACTAACGCTCATACCGCTTGGTTTCCAGGATCTAACTTCAACTTGTGCTCTGCCATACCAAATACAGTAGAGACAATACGCGACACTCAACGAGATATCGAGATATCGAGCTATTAGAGCTCTCTCTAGCGGATTGACCTGAGAACTACTGATTCTGTCATAAGAGCACGTGTATTTGTGTGTGAAGTTTTTGGTGTTATTTATGCGTTTTCAGTGAGATGACATAATTAAATAGTAGCGTGTGTCATTCCTTGATATCTCCTCTCAAAATGAGGGGAAAGGTATGTGCTGGGTTTGGCTGCAGTAACTATGAAGTAGGGAAGAATGCGCGGTCTTTCTTCCGTTACCTCGTGACAAGAAAATGTAAGTAATATTGTGTTTGCATATATATTCTTCCAGTGGCAAAGAGATTTTTATAGTACGTCATAATATTCTGACCTGCTCGACCCATATTTTAACTGGCTTAAAATATAATACGCATATTTTATTGTATACTGCAGCAGTTAACCTTCAATACCGATGTGTTGTTGTAGGTGTGATCTGTGGGTTTGATTTAATTCAGGAAAATACATATGCATATGAATGTGGATGGTTGTGTTCCAAGTTACTCAATTTGGAATGCCGTAATGCGTTGTCAAGCACTGAAGAAAATATGGGTGATTTAAGAAATGTACATATTTTGTTGAAACAATATGATGACGCAAATTTGCCTTACCTTATGTAATGGCATTATGGCAAGTATTGCTTATAGGGAAAGTTTGAATGTTTTTGAGGCTAAATTTATAGATTTCATTTCTGTTAGTAGGCTTTAAGTTAAACGGAAAATTGTCCAGCTCTTAAATGTAAATTCATTGAATCATGTGTGTAAGGAATGTGCCGATATTTTTGTTGACAAGTGTTTCAATGATGCAATGCTTTTAAATGAGAAAAGAGAAAAATCTAGCCGTGAACGTTTAGGCAGGAATTCTAAAGCTAAAAAAGTAATGCATAATTGAAAGATCAAACCCTTTCACAGCAGTCCATTTCACATCTTGATTATAGTCTAATTTCAGTCTTTAAACAATAACCTCTTGAATAATTCTTCATTCATTTATCCAGAATTGCTTTAGCAACTTTGAAGTTAATATCTTAGTAACACTTTCTTTCTAGACGTAATTTATTTATCCATTTCCGTATATACATTTCCATTGATATTTGAATTTAGCGCGAATTTTCAGGTCAAGCCACTCCCATTTTAACAAGGCTAAATCCGGAAGTGTCGCGTATTGTCTCTACTGTATTTGGCCATACTGACGCAAAGCAAAATGCAAAGTCAGACCATGAAGACACTTGGAGGTAAAGTCTTTCACGTATAGCTCTACGCCCGGCCTCGTTTGCCCCCAGGAATTAACCAGATGTTCATTTTTTAGTGTAGACTGAGTGAAGTGGAAAACTCCTTTAATTTTAAGATCACAAAGCCTTTCGTTAAACAACGAGCAAGTGAAACAAACACTGAAGAAAACATTATTTTAGCTTTCCTATAAAATTGCTTAGTTGTGGCATAGTGTCCTTTACCTTCGGGGCACAGGCAATAAAGTAATAAAAATTGCTGATTATATTCCGTAATGCTTAATATGAGGTATTGTAAGGCAGTACTGTTTATTTGGAATGAATATCGAACTGATCACTGTAACGGATATGTCTTCTGGTTTAGTACGCCTCTGCATAAGGTGGTGGGTTTTGAGGATCCAGTCCAGTCACTCTTCGGGATAATAATGATTCAACATGTACACATTTTATTAAGATCGGAATTTCTCAGTAGCTCTAAGAATAATTTTATATTGTTTTGTTTCAGATCTATTCAACTTTCCAAAATAAGTTTCTGTTACAACGAATACCACATCAGGAACGCATACTGTAAATATGGGCGTAATCAAAATAACAGACAATCAACATCCAAATGTTACTGCAAATCCCATTTCCAGTTTATTTCTTTGGTAAGTAGGCCTACTTCTTATAATAGTATAACAAAGGGAAGTCACAAATGTCACACGTTGGAAGAGGACTCGTAAACCGTCTAGTCGCCTAAACCTTATCATTCCATTCCCTAAACAAATTGATTGATTGATTGATTGATTGATTGATTGATTGATTGATTGATTGATTGATTGATTGATTGATTGATTGATTGATTGATTGATTGATTGATTGATTGATTGATTGATTGATTGATTGATTGATTGATTGATTGATTGATTGATTGATTGATTGATTGATTGATTGATTGATTGATTGATTGATTGATTGTGACACTTTCTTTCATGTATAGGGGTAGAGTGGTTAGCTCTACGCCCGGCCTCGATTGTCCCCAGGAATTAACCAAATAGGCCTACTCATTTTTGGTGTAGACTGAGTGAAGTGATTAGTTCTCTCGAGGCTAAATTCACTATCCTAAATGCATTTCATTGATGCTCCGTTTCAAGGGAAAGTCCATAATCCAATCACGATTTCGAACTCGAGACTATCCAGATTGTAATCGGCTATACAAAGCACTAGGTCTCTGAAAATGACCTCAAGATATAAACAACCGACAATGTATGCATAAAGACAAACTGTATTTTAATGTGTGGGGACATTGCCATTGACTTCTCATCCGGGAGATAGTGAGTTCGAACCCCACTGTCGGCAGCCCTGAAAATGGTTTTCCGTGGTTTCTTTTTCATACCAAGCAAATGCTGGGGCTGTACCTTGGTTAAAGCCACGGCCGCTTCCTTCCCATTCCTAGGCCTTTTCTGTCCCATTGTCGCCATAAGACCTATCTGTGTCGGTGCGACATAAAGCAAATAGCAAAAAATTAATTAATTCATTCATTAATTGATTGATTGATTGATTGATTGATTGATTGATTGATTGATTGCTTGATTGATTGATTGATTGATTGATTGATTGATTGATTGATTGATTGATTGATTGATTGATTGATTGATTGATTGATTGATTGATTGATTGATTGATTGATTGATTGATTGATTGATTGATTGATTGATTGATTGATTGATTGATTGATTGATTGATTGATTGATTGATTGATTGATTTACATTGCGGGTGACTTTCACTGCGCTGTAGCGAATACTGCACTTGACGTATGCTTAATTGGATTGGGGTGACCATAGTAAAATAAGAAAATTTGCTGCCATCAGTTGAACTCGAAACAGCTTGCTCTTCTACATCCTTATGACAAACCTCAATGGCTGCGTGAGAAATTTGTGATCGATATAGATGAAGCGGGCTTGGTTTGCCCCAAGATTTCAGTTTCCCACGACACTTCTATTTCAGTAATTTTGAATACCGTAATCATTTGCTAATAATCACTGCCAGCAATAATAAGAATAAAATAGATAAGTTAGCACACAGTCATTTCGAAGAATCACTTCCCCATGATTTAGTAAACAGAATAACCTACTTAACCCTCAAGCACACGCGCCAGATCTTAGGACGCAGACACACGCGTGGGGGTGCTTTCCACCCCACATATCATTGTACTGTAAAATATGAATTATTGTATTAATTGGAGATTTTAAGATTGATTATGTAAGAATGACTCTTTCTGCGGGGATCCAGCCAGAAATGTACAAGAGCGGAGAGAGCACAGAACAGTTATTTGTACATTTCACTAGGAAATAAAATGACCTGGGGTGGATTCCACCCCATACGCGTGTGTTTGAGGGTTAAGTACTTCACCTAAAATGTCTTCTGACTAATGAAGATAACGAAAATCGGTTTTAACCTTAGTGAATAACAATATAGCTACATGAAAGAACGTGCGACGTGTGCCCCGTGGCTTAATAAACGCCGAGGCAATTGTGCAAGGTGAAAAACCACTTATCGCTATCTTCCACTAGTTAGAATATATCTTGAGGTGAAGACCTCAGGTGGACATTGCTGTTTAGTATAATATAGGCCTAGCTCGTGATTAGTTTTCTCGAGGCTAATAAATACACTATCCTAAATGCATTTCATTGGTCGCTTCGTGTCAAGGGAAAGCCCATAACCCAATCACGATTTCGAACTCGAGACTATCCAGATTGCAATCGGCTATACAAAGCACTAGGTCACTGAAAATGACCTCAAGATATCAAGAACCGACAATTTATGCATAAAGACAAACTGTATTTTAATGTGTGGGGACATTGTCATTGACTTCTCATTGAAGTGGCCACAGTTCGAATTCTGACCAAATAAAAGTCGCATCTTTGTGATTTGAATTCCACACAGGCCTAAACCCTGAGGTAGTATACCCATGATCGCGATATTAAGAGTTGCGTAAAATTAAAAGCTTGTCTTTCGTTTAGGTATCTTTTCTATGTTATCATAGGCCAGTCTTCTTATGTAAAAGTTATGTGCCTGAAATTTAACTAGGTGCCGAGTGTTCGATTCCCGGCCAGTCAAGGTATTATAATTCTGGACTGAGGATTGGAACGGATTCATTCAACCTCCTGAGACCAAATGAGAAGCACTAATTTATCAGAGGCAGCAGAATCTGTCACAAAAGAGAGCAACACAGCTGACGATGTCATGACTTTGAAAACGAGACATTTCAATATCTACAGGCCATCCGACTGAGCAGAAGTTATCTCGACAAGCCAAGCCAAGTTTGGACCTGGCTTGAAACCTATGTGTCACAGGTTAAAAAATATTTTCCTTATTTAACTCAGTCAAAAACAGTTATTGCTTCATTTAGATTTTAAAATTTATTCTATTTCTTCAATCTTAGTGTAAGTTCTCCCATATATATACTCCCGCGAACCACAGGTAAATTGCTATCGACGTAATTATAATGAATCCATTCCCTATATTCCTCCCAGATAATACAATTTAATAACTTTTCTTAAACTTAATCCATTCCACCGTGGAAAATCGCTCCCGTTGCAATTTTGAGACTCTCAAATATTCAAACTTCAATAGCATTTCCTTGTCGTTTTCCTGACGCTTAACAATTACGTTTACCCTGCATTTCAGGTGGACAAGATCACTCTTCTGCAAGGCATATACCGATGATTTAGTAGAAGATGACCTGTACGATCCCCATCCTAATAATGAGGCAGAGAAGTTGGGTGATTCTTTAGAAAAGTGAGTAAATGTAATTACCATCTAAAAACTATGGGTTCAAATAATATTATCCACGTTCTTAGGTTTACAAGTTAAAATAGCAATATCATTAGAAATGTTAAATAAGACAAAGGTAAAAAATATGCAATTTTTTTACAATTACAATTCAGTATTATTTAATACCTCAAGTTCCAAGTGAAATCTTACAAAGTAAAATTCTAGAAGCGATGCAATTACTCGTATTTAGCTTCGTAACGGTAATATGAAGTGATTAAATCTCCTCTTATTCATCCGTGTATTGAAGTAAAATAATACTGTATCAGAGAAACGTGTTTTAAAATTTCTCAATCTGTGCCTATTACAAACCAGTAAATAACTTCAAGAACATTTATCTTGTCAGTGAATTGTAATATAACATTTCCAGGAACTGGCAAAGAGAGATTCTGAGAGCCTCAAGAGTGAATCAAACTCCCAATCTGATGAGAGCCATTATAAAGACGTTCTGGTTTCGTTTCTTAATGTTTGGCTTAGTTGCTGCTATGGATAATGGGCTTTGTAGGTGAGTTCAAATATTATACTATTCATATTTTATTTCATTCTAAGAAGATGAATTTAATCTTCAGTATTTATTTATTTATCGTATGGCGTATATACATATATACAGAAACAAGAAAGCAAGTACATTATATTTTAATGTCCAAAGATGTTATCCATTCTAGAGCCTGTGTATTGGCCTCTAGAAAATCAAACCAGTCTCCAGGGTAGGCTCTTCTGCTACACTCCTTTACAATGTGTTCGATGGTTTGAAAAGGAGCACCACAGTCACACTCGGGAGATTGTATCTTTCCCCATTTATACAGGGACGCAGCACAGACACCGTGACCACATCGAATCCTATTAAGGATGGTCCAAGTTCTTCTTGGGATATCAGACCTCGAATTAGGTGGGAAGAAAGGCCAGAGATGTTCACCTGTTTTTGAGATCCAATCTTCCTTCCATTGGGCATAGGGGTTGAAATTGTCTTCTGTGAGCTTCTGAGCGAACTTAACTGGCGGATGTCTAGATTTCAACCGGTTCCTATGAAGGTCAGGAATATTGGAGTGGATGTACAAGTCAGGGTTCTCATTTATCTTGGAATATTCTCTCAACAGTGCTTGTGCTCTACGGAATGAAGGTGGCATGATGTTGGTCAAGACAGAAAGCCAGTGGGTAGGAGTTGATCTTATTACACCTGAAATAATCCTCATTGTGTTGTTGAGTTGAGTGCCCACAAGTTTCTTCAGCATTTTTTTTTAAATTCTAAAATAGTTAAACTAGCTCCTTTCTTTACGAGGCATAGGATTCATGGGGTTGACAGCTCGATATTCACACGCACACATTTTATTATAAACTGCTTCGGGAATGAATGGTTCACGCGGTAGAAGCTCTGGTCTACTGAGCCTGCACCTCAAGGAACTCTTGCGGGACAAATTTCGGCACCTCGGCGTGTCCAAAAACCGTAAAAGTAGTTAGTGGAACGTAAAACTATTATTATTATTATTATTATTATTATTATTATTATTATTATTATTATTATTATTATTATTATTATTGAACCCTTGAACTTTCCATTCCATCGTTGGTAGTCTGCCATAGCTGCTTCAACAGAGCAATATCTAACTCTTAGATCTTGGGGTCGTAGCGGGTTTTTTTGCTATCATTACATTGACCAAACGGTGGGGTTCAGAATAGAGCCTAACTACTTTAAATGAGGAGCAAAAATGTGCTTATTAAAATATTTATTCAAATTAAATCATGATGAAAATATATGTTAAATTAACCACAAAAGAATCATTCAATAATTTTACAACGTTCTAACGCAGTCACAATACGTAGCGTGAGTGTTAACCTTTATTATTGTTTAACATTATATAAAAGAATGAAAATGTAGTGTAAAATTCGTGGACGGCAAAAACCAGAAAACGAAAATAAAGCCTGAAAATTGGGCACCATTAATTCAAACGATAACTGAGAGTAAATCCACAAGATCCGTGGAAAATCTGACCATCAACAAGTAGAATTTTAGATTTACATTTAATTAAGGTTATCCACCAATCTAGTATCCTATCGGATATTGGAACTTCCCCCGAATGGACCCTTAATCGAACCAAATCGACTATCAGTTGTTTCGGATAGGTTGCGAAACATTACAAAAAAGCATGGTGTTCATTACAAGTTAACAGCAATGGTCACAATCAAAAATAAAATTCCACCATGAATTGTCATCTCGTGACACCCTTAAGTACAGAATAATCCCGATGCTGAAACATGCATCACCGCAAACAGATGTTCAGAAGGAACCAACAACAACTTTATCCGACGGGATCTTACGTTACGTCGTCCTGAAGGAACAATACTGCGAAATGCAGGAAAACGTTAATTCATTATGCATTTAGAAGAAATGCCTAACACTGAAGTTAAAGAAAAGTGATAAGTTACTTGAAAATATTCTCACTAAACCGACTTTCAGGTCATAAATAATTACATCGTTAAGTTCATTAACATACAAGTCCACATCCAAACAAAATAAAGGAATTCTTTCCAATTTTCTATAACTACGACTGCAATTACAAATCTGTCTACCTACACTTGTCCCATTAAACTAAACTACCAATGATCGGTAGATCAACGTCTCACCTAAATAAAGTGAATAACGAAAAATAAAAAAGTATCATAAACAGCTGACGAATCGAAACCGAATCCTACATAAATCAACACGGCAATATCATTATCATTATATTATACCGAACAAATAAATCTAAAAGTAAAGGAAAATAAAAATGTATAAAACGAAAGTATATCGAACTTGAACACGAGCGGCTAAACAGTAATGATCAGTCTCCGTTAGCTAGGTTTCCATGTGGGATAACCCTCACATTCATGCCACTACTAATGCAACGCTATTATGGGAGCACCTTCTCGCTAGTAAGAATTATGCCGAAACATGGCCTGGATAATACCTGCTAACACTATTCACATTCGTATTCACTACTGCAGACACTAGCATCGTTCAAGTCGATTCATATAAATTACTAACCTATGACTTTACTATACACAAACGACGCCCTAATCCTGTCGTTGAGCCTAAAATGTGTCTACACTTCCATATATTTATATAACACACGCGGCATCCTAAATCTATCGTTGAGCCTACATTAGGATATCTAAACATCATTTACACTATCAGGCGAAATCGAAACTTCAAACACAATCCCGGATATTTAAATCTAATCCTCGTTGAAACTAACACAATGAAATGAAACTCGCCACAGAATGAACTCGAACCTGGAAATATAACTATGTCCATTTCTTACAATAAAGTGTGAAATCGAAATTAAACAACATGTCCGAATAGTTTAATCCATTCCTCAATACAATCTCAACACATGCAGTGAAGTTCGCTAAATAAAAATAAATTCAACTCTCGTATGATTTTACGTAATATGACGGAAAACAGTAATCACCACCATCACGAGATCCACAGCATAACTCAAGTGTGAGGCTCCAAATGGCCTATCATCTCACCGTTACAAACATGTATTACCGTGAACTGTCCAGTGAAGTAGCTTTCCAACAGTCTACTCAAGCTAAACTATCATTCTAATAACATTCATATTTCACACCCGCAATGTTTCTAGTCAGCGATAATTTCGTCTCGTAAAAATACAGAATAGAATTCAATTTACAATAATCAAATTTTGCCTTGGCCGTGTGTCAGAATGTATTTTGTTCGTGAGGTCGACTATCACAGAAATGCACTTTGCTGGTATTACATAGAATTGTCACTTGGACTTAATTGCCAAGACCCACGGTCTCACAAAATATAATAACCATGGAAGAACATCGACTTGTAATTAAAATAGGCGTTACTACGCGCTAACTTGGCTTCTGACCACTATTAAATTAGTCAACTGTTGTGGATTGCTTACAGGACATCGTTATCTAACAGCCTGCCTCGGAAATATTACCTCTTCACATACACCCCGTCACACAAATTCATCTCCGTCGCAAAACAGGGCTTCTTGTCCTCAGTCTCCTGTTCGTTATACATCACTCATAAAATAAAGGCTTACTCTACCTTTAACATCTTCCTAACTATTCTCATAATAATTCATTTCCATTACAATCCATTTCTTCCTGATCGAAACTTTTTTCAAAGATCCGTACTCCCATGGCCAACAATTTTATAAGAATCTCACAATTAATTTCTTTACGTTTTCTGACCTCAAGAGCAAAATAGCATGCCGCGTTTTTCTGTATCACAAATACACGGTGTCATAAAATTTAAGTTTTCCACAATAAGTACTAACTTTATCAGACTTCACTGGATTTCGGTATAAATCACAAGTCTCACTTGACATTACTGCTGAACACATAATTTATCATTTAAAATTTTTCCTGGCGTGAATATTATTATTATTATTATTATTATTATTATTATTATTATTATTATTATTATTATTGATAATTTACCATTTGACCTTATCACGCTCACAACGTTATCATTATCATCATTGTAACTTTTACCGGCCTGAACATTATTTCATTGATTTTCATTACAATATTCAAACTTCACCAATTACATTTTCTTGCAGAAATAAACGCATTTTCGAGTTTCGGGCGCTGAAATGAATAATAGACACTTCGCCTCAACATCGCAATACACTTAATTTTTATACACGACACAGCCATTTAATGGGACAAGCATGTACATTTACTATCAAACATGAAATTCAAGTTAGACAGACCTGCAAACTGCGTCGTAGATATAGGTCATCCCGGCCGCATTTGGGCCAGCTTGCCTCACACACTTAGCTCTTCATATCTGGAGAGCACATTCTTCCTCTTTATTCTATATGACTTATGATTACACATAGTCTACACTTTAACTGCTCTAACACGTAAATAATAAATTATTCCATACACACACTATCTGTACAACTCTCCATGAGAACTTCCCACACTCTCACCCTCTTATGCCAGGTGGTTTACTGATATGAAACCCGAAGCTTTTCTTGGCTAGTCTACGGTTCCCTTAAAAAGACTTACAGCAATTTACTAAAGCTATCTATGAATTCGCGGTTTTCATTTGAAAAGTTCAGGGATTCTATGCCAATTCAACTAAACATTTTATCTCGAGCCAAATAGCCCATTAAATATCACAAGTTTATTTGAAGAAACATTTCAAGACCTCTAATTGGTATTAACGCAACGCAGGTTCACCCTCGCGCAAACTACGACGAAGTGAGTTTAACTACTGTCCAGAAGTAGGGATATGTATAGCTTCTCTAGGGACCCGTTCCTGATCGTGATATATTGTGGTGTAATCATACAATTTCATAACCACCGGATCTATTTGTTTGAGACTCACCCCAAAAGTTCCACCTTATTTCCAAGCCATGATGGTGTTGTTTGCTGATTTTTCCCGTGCCTGTAACGGGCGTAATTAATTAATTTTGTATAGACAGTTTCGCGCGCATTTAGATTGTGTGGCCTTGGCACGTGTTTATAATCTGCCAGTATGGATGCCAAGTTTTCTCCGGGCCTAATGACATACATTTCCACCCTGTGGATTTTAGCTTCATTAAATATTTCTTAAAATTCTTAATAACTTGTTTATTGGTTAATGAAATTGCCGAAATCTCTCGCACTGAAGATTTATTATGTGGAAGTTAATTATTTATTACTCAAAGTCAATCGAAGTGTTCCGAGCTCGTTCGAATGGGTAGGCCGCTCGCTCCCACGGTGAGTTGTGATGTCACAGAACGTGAGATGAGCTTGCAATAAAGAATTATGGTTGCGCTTGTAGTTGCAATTTTCTAGTTGCAATATTAACCAGGGTAGAATTATGGGTTCAATTATTATTATTATTATTATTATTATTATTATTATTATTATTATTATTATTATTATTTTGTCCTGCAGGGGATTATGTACGCGCCGGTAAACCTACCGACACGGAGCTGGCTTATTTATGCACCTTCAAATATCTCTGGAATGAACCGGGATCGTACACGTCAGTTTAGGAAGTCCTGCTCTTCTTTTACTATTTAAGCCACTCAGCCCAGCCCATAATAAGACTTATTCCTTCTCAGAATGCATTCCTTTTAAATTTAAACGAAGCCAGTTTCCGAAACAGTTGGCTTCCTCAATGACGAACAATGTCTGAAGGCCACAGCATTGTCAATATCCGTGTTAATTTGCCGAAAATACACAGTCTTGCCTAAGCCACGGACGAGTGAGGTCGCATTGAGTGGAGGGCCCCGGGAGTGGGAGGTGTGAGTGAAAGTGCCGAGTGCAGGAAGGTTGTGGAGAAGTGTGCCGACAATGATTGGTGTAGAGCAGTACAGGGCGACGGTAGGAAGATGGCAGGGAAGAATGAAGAAAGAAGAAATGAAATTAGGAGGGTGTAAAATGGATTTGGAGAGAAAAGGGGAACTATTGCTATCAGCGGCGGTGATTATAATTTTGCTATGCATTGGGGGGGGGGGGTCGAGCTGAACCCAGGCCCGACCTCTAGTAGAAATGAGGAAAGGGAAAATATGGATGCATTCAAAAGAGCCGTAAAAGAGGTGGTGGAAGAAGTTGGCTCTTTTGAGCAAATTAAAAATATGATTAAAGAACAAACCAGGGAGTTTGGAAAAATGGAGGTATAGTTAAGAGAAAAGATGCAAGATATAACAGCACTAGTGAGACATAACTCCGAAGAAGTTGTAACTTTAAGGGAAAAAATAGGACGATTAGAAGAGGAGAACTTGAAGCTGAAAGTCGAAGTGGAAGCCAATACTTTATATCGAAGAAAGAAGTGCTTATTTATATATGGTGTGCCTGAGAAGTTGAGAGAAGACAAAGTACTTACAACTTATAAAGTAGTGGACTTAATACAGGGGAAATTGAAACTTAACTTTAGTGAAGTAGATTTAGACGATGTGCAGAGGGTAGGAAAAATTAGGGGCAACAGGCCTATCAAACTAGAACTGTTTTCTACGTTGATGGCTGATGCTGTGATAAGAAATGCGAGTAATGTGCAGAGAGAGAAAATATGGATCAAGAGACGTGGGATGGGAGGCGATTAGGAACGAGAAAATACTCAGAAAACACAAGATTCGTGCAATAAATCAAGGGTTGAGAGCGACTATTAAAGGGCAAGAACTAGTGGTAGCAGGCAGAAACTGGAAGAGAATCTGGTCTGTAAATAGATTGACTTAGACAGGAGGATAAAAGACGAAGAAAAAGTGAGTAGTGCAACGAAAGGTGGGGAAGTGAGGCGAGATATCAGTAACAGTGTGCAGTGTGAAGAGGGTCTGGGAGAGGTGCCAAGTGAAAATGTGATCATAAACAGTGAAGAAGCCCAGGGAGAGGTGCCAAGTGAAAAGGTAACCGTAAGCAGTGAAGAAGAAAGGCAGGGGAGTGAAAGCAGCGAAGTAAGAGAAGCGCAGGGTAAAAAGGTTACGTCAAGAGGCAACCAGGGGTGTCTCAATCTGAGTTGGGATAGATGCATGGGCAGAAGGCTGGGAAACGAACAGAGTTGGAACAGAGGGAGAAATAGAGACTTAACGGTCATGTGGGGAGCTACGAAAAGTAATGAAGGTATTGTAACAAGAAGCAAAAACAATAATAAAGTGAGTAAGTAATTGAGATGAAGGTGGTATTTGTGGAGTTGGAAGTTATGATGGTATTTATTTGTGGAAGCTGAAATGTGGTGATGGAGAAGTGGTATGTAAGTTATGATGTGTTATATGAGGTGGAGTTGGTGTTATATTGCTGAAATATGGTGTTGGAAGTTATTGAGGGCTTGGTATTTATGATTATGTGTTAAGATTAAGTTAGGAGGTGTTATATTGTTGAAATGTGGTGTTGAAGAAGTGGTGATATAAGATGGTGGATGGCAGAAGGTGAGTGTTATTGTCGAAGAAGTAGAGGTGGTATAAATGAGGTCTTATAAAATGGTATAAAATGGTTGAAGTTATTGAGGACTATTGTTGAAATGTGGTGAAAAGTGATGTTATTTTGCAAATTTTAGAGTTTGTAAATTTTGATTTGGTGGTGTATCTGAAATGGAAACTGTGTTGAGTACCTAGTTAAGTATGTGGAGTTGGGTAATGATTTGGGATTGCATGAAGGCAAGGTCTTTCTGTTTGTGTTAGAGTTGGTTGGAATGCAAGTGCTGAAATGCTGAGTGTTGTTGTTTGGAGTATTGATTAGGTGTGCTAGTGCTGAAATGCTGAGTGGTGTTGTTTGGAGTATTGATTAGGTGTAGGTCAGGAAAAATAATGTGACGCAAGTGCAGTGTGCAATAAGGACACTTGATGAGTATGTTTGAACCTTGAGTAAGTGACTGCTATTATTATTATCATTATCCTTATCAGTATTTCTCTCTTGATTCTGGGGGTTTAATTCAACGGAATGAGGGGCATGGCACGAGGTTCTGAGGATGACTGCTGTGGTGACTCTATTTTGGGGGTTGTACGTTTCCGGAGTATCCAACGAACCTCATGGCATGCCCAGGGGATACGGAAATTTCCTTCCTTACCCTTTTTTGTGATGGGAGTTGTCCGTTATTATTATTATTATTATTATTATTATTATTATTATTATTATTATTATTATTATTATTGAGATTCGATTATTCTATTTATTGTTGTGAACGTGGTGGTTTACGATTAGGAGAGGAATGGTGAGAGGGAAAGCATTGTAATCTGGTTGGATCTTGGAGCCTTCAGGAGGTCTCCACGGGAAGGGCCGGTCGAGTCATCATTGGGTTGGCGGCCTTCTTCTCACCAGAGGGATGACTCGGCCGGACGGTAGGTTATTATGTGGTGTTTGTTCTGTTTGTGTTTGTTTATATGGTGGAGTGTGGTGGCTTAGGTTGGATTATTTTATTGCGAACATGTATTTGGGGCTGAACGCCTGTTATTTTCATGAATAAATAAATAATTTGCCGAAAATAGTATTTATCCATATACAATGTTACGTAGATCTTTCACCAGTGAGATGACTTAGCTCATTATCTGTTGTATCAATAAGCCTGAAAATAAATTGTGTCTCTTCTATCTGGCCTTTCCACATTTACCTGATATAAGCATTTCATGCGGATTAAGCCTGTTTCTGTGGTTGTTTACAGTGTGGTGTGTTGTATGCGAATGTAAATGAAACACTCGGTCCCAGATCTTGAGGAATTAACCAGACGCAGTTAAAGTCCCCAGCCCGGCCTGGAATCGAACGCGGGCCTTCTGGACCGAAGGCTACGATACTGATCATTCAGCTGAGGAGTCGAATAAATTAACAAATTGTGGTTTTCAGAGTATTTTTTCATGGTGTAAGGCTATGAAATAACTTAGCTGAATGTTGCTAACATGGAGTGTGGTTCACTTTTTCAAAGGAATAAGAAGACAAAAGTGTCTGATAGAGGAATATTTACTACCTGCATAGGAAAATGTTACTTTTTTTTATAATTTTGTTTTTCTAATCGTACAGCAAGCACCTAGCGCGTAGATATTCTGAGCGGTATATGCTAGTTTTATTTAACGTTTTCCAAAATGCTCTGAATTCCTAGACAATGTAGAACTGATAATGAAGTGGTAGTCGTTAGATATTGTGCAATGAACGTTGTTCAAACTGTCTCCCATCATGTTCAATGGAGGCATCACATTGATAACGTGATGTTTAAAAACTTGTTTCCAATCAATGTGATAAAAGTAATTTTGCATACAGTTCCACCGTATCTGTGCTACTAGTCTACTGTTTGCAGCACAAAACAGTTCACAATGAAAGGAATCGATTTTCCTTTATTATGGTCTCATTAATATTCAAATAACTTTGACATAGGTAGATGTTTTGCTGTTTCAGTTTCGGTGACAACTAGTTGCCAGTAAATGCCAAAAGAGATTTAAAGTGTTCGCCAATACGAGTCTCATAAACGACCTAAGACAGAAGGATAGTCGTATCAATATGACTGTACTGAAATAGGAACGCCCGTACTTCAATTTTGTGGAGAGCATGGATAACGCCAAGGCGTGTACGGTTCATGCTTTAGAGAGTATGAGAGAAGGGTAGTGAAATAAGTTCATATTTAAAGTGGAACTAGCAGTTTATTCAAAAGAAATGCATAGAAATTATATCACCTTTTACAGACGAATAGTTTGAATGCCCTTGAAGATGTGGAGGAGGCGTTGTTCTGCGGCGTCGGCGTCGTCTCCCGTCGTCGGAGCCGGCGTCGTCCCACGTTGTCGGAGTTGACCCACGGCTGTTGTCAGCCCTTGATGTTGACGGAGACTCGAACCTGGGGCGGTCGTCTGATGATAGTGCAGAGTGGAATAGTTGTTAAGTTTTGTATTCCACAAAGTCCTATGAAAGGAGCAGAGAAATGTAGAACTTTCGCACAGAATGCCAATGGAATCTGATACGACACTTCTCTACCGCACTGCACTGCGAATTAAGGCGAGACACTATTTGCTGGTCGAATAGGTTCCACTGTAAATGGTGTTGGACGCACATTTGAAAAAAAAAAGAGATGAGTTCAAAGTCACAGTTCTGTAAGAATAATTAATATTGTTCGTGCAATAGTCACTATCGTACTTGAAATGATAAGCAATGAAAATAATCTGGAACTTTCTGAGATGCGATAGTCTAGCACTTCACTCAATCTCAAAAGAAAATAAATTAAGTCCTTTGGACATAGTCTCTGCACTGTTTGCAATGAGTACATGCAATGTCCTAGCACACACACTCGTAGAAATAAATTAAAGCTTCTGCAAAGACAGAAAGAAACAGTTTATGACAGTCTTGTGAAAGAGAACCAAGTTCTGTTACGACTCAGTCTTAACAAAATCACGTAATTTCTCAGAGGAAAAAGTTTCACTGAGGCACAAGATTACAAGTAAATTTAGACATAGTCTTTATGGGGGGAATTGACATAGTCCCTCGAAAAGAAATAAAGGTACCGTATTCCACGAATCAGCAGGAAATATCTGCACAGTTTTATGAAAGTAAATATTAGCACAGTTCTGTGAAATGAATTGACACAGACTTTTAGAAATGAAGATTGGCACAGTTTTATGCAAAGAAAATGTTGACACTGTTTTTCTCACGGAGTGATTGACACAGTCTTTGAAAGAAAAGTAGGCACTACTCTTTACGAAATAAAGTGACACTGTCCATAAAATAATTGTTCAGTCACTAGGGGCACAATTTTACGAGATAGCCTAACACAGTTTCTTGTAGAGGAAACAACTAAAGCACAGTCTTCATGCCCTAAGTCCTTTAAGCACAATTTCAAAATGTACAGTCTCTTCAATTACATAATTTACAAAACGAAATGAAGTTACACGGCTCGACAGACTGATATTAACAAGAATAAGCTTTCGCTTACACGCGAAGTTAGAGTCCACAGAGAAGGCATTCAACACTAGTATTACGTACTTTCGAACCCCGGTCCTCAGCTGGACAGAGTAACGAACCGTATCACATAGCGAGGCGACAGGTTCACGACGATGTGCTCACTCGCACACACACTGACACATCCAGTGACACACTGACTCACTCAGTTTTTTTAATTTTTTTTACGGGGGCCCCCGTAGCCCGCTCCCCCGCCATGACCATCGACTCAATCTACATGGCCTCCGACATGCTATTAATTTCTAAGAAGAAAGAGATAGCAGGGAAGAGTGGGAAGTGATACAAGGAGTATCTGCCGGTTTCCGAGTTAGACTCGCTACCACGGCAAGAGTTTGTGTTTGGTAAGGTGGTGTTGAAGTATGGTATTGAAGGGTCAGGGAAAAACCACATAGGCAGAAAGAGAAAGAGCCTACGTGTAAAACCTGACAACTTTTGATAGCACATGCAAGGATGTGGGCTGGAAAGTCCAGAGGTTGTGTTAGGAAGATGTGTCATGCAATCAAAACCATTTCCTTGCCATTGTTTGTTATTATGGGGATCAGTCTATCTTGTCACTGCCGGGACGGCTCGGGTCCACTAGCGTCTGGGTTCTGGGCCACAGGATCGTCCCTTTGCCCAGCAGCCAGTGGTCCCTGGTGCTAAGTCTCCGTTTGGAGAGGGGGATTGAGAGCCAAGCCTTACTTGGTGCAAGGGGCTGTCTTCTTCTTCCGCCTGGCGATGTCCCTCTGTGCGGTGTTGTTGGAACACACTTGTCACTGCAAATCTGCAACTATGCTAGGTTATTAGAACAATAAATATATATATACAGGTGCTCCTTGGAGTGCCGGCTTGCTTGCCTGCGCTCACGTCCAGTGCTTGCCTAAGTAATAGAAGAATGACACGAAATAGTAACTATATTAGTACTGCTGTCTTCGTTATAGGGCGCGGGCTGATGTTCTACTCCCGTGTCTCTTTCGGGGGGCGGAGGTGGTTGATTTGTCTTTGGCCGTCTGGCTGAGTTGCCATCGTCTTCTTCTCGTGTTGTGTTGCTTATCAGTCTTTCCTCGCCTGGTCCCTGGGTTAAAGACAGCTGTAATCATGGGAGCATATTTACATATTTACATAGGTACATGTTGTATGCAGTATGTGGGTTTAAGTGGTGTCTAGGTGTCAGCTTGGGGAGGAGCCAGCTATCGGCCCCTCGCCCCCCCCCCCAACCCTGTGGCTGAACAGAATGTGTTTCGGTGTGGGGTACTTTTTGTAAAGATCGACGTCGTAGCGTCCGATCCCGCTTATTAACGGGTTGATCTTATTACCCCATGACTTTGTGTACATTCCTAGTGTTTGTTTTCGTATGTGGCGCCTAATCGAGCTGACTTTAGCAATATCGCGTAGTTGGCGTATTGGTGTGTCGAATGGAAGTCTGGCCGCTGCTCGAATGCATTTATTTTGTATTCGTTCTAGCGTATCCAGGTTCGTCTTTGCAGTAAACCCCCATGCTGGGGCTGCGTACATGATTATTGGCCTAATTAAGGCCTTATACATATTTATAGCTACGTTTGTGTTTATACTGGACTTTTTGTTCAGTATAGGCTATAGCTGGCTGAGTCTAATCTGAGCTTTCCTTTGGATATCTTTGATGTGGTATAGCATGGTGAGCTTTCGGTCTAGGACTACTCCTAGGTATTTGGCTTTATCATGACATGTTATATCCTGATTGTAAAGCTTTAGCGGTTTAATGTTGGCTGGTCTGCGTGTGCGTCTGTTCTTCCTAGTGAACAGCACAGCTTGGCACTTGTCAACATTGACCTTGATGCGCCATTTCATTAGCCATGGCTCGAGAGTTCTTAGCGCTACTTGGAGCCTCTTCCGAGCGCACGCTAGTTCTGGGTGTTGGACTGTGATAGCAGTGTCATCAGCGTAGAGGTATGTGATAGTGAGTTCCGTAGAGGGCATGTCATTTGTATATAGGACGAAGAGGATTGGGCCGATAAGTGACCCCTGGGCTATGCCCGCTCTAATCCTTCGCGTGCTTGACAGCGTGTTGTGTACGTCTACTTGGAACTCCCGGCCCTCCAGATAGGATTTTATTAGCCTTATATAGCCTGGGTGGAATTCGAGGTCAATTAGCTTCGCTAGTAGGCCTTCGTGCCAGACTTTATCAAATGCTTTCTGGATATCAAGGAAAACCGAACCTTTGTCCCTTCGTTTATTGAAACCTATGGTCGCTTTTTCTATGAATCACGTGAGCAGTTGTGGGGCTGAATGCCCGCTCCTGAAGCCAAATTGCTCGTTGCGAATTATTCCTCTTTCCTTGATATGCCCTATTAACCTTTTTAGTAGTATTTTCTCAGATACTTTACTGAGGGCGTCTAGGAGGCTGATAGACCTATAATTATTTGGGTCTGACTTGTCTTTGCCTGGTTTTCCAAATACGAGTATTCTAGCTCTTTTCCATTCTTCAGGGTAGTATTGGAGTCTGAACATTGCATTGAAGATGCTGGTAAGTAGTGTTAGGGCTTTGTGTGTTAATTTCTTAATTATAATATTCTGTATCTCGTCTGGGCCAGGCGCCTTCTTGGGGTTAAGATGACTTATATTCCATTTAATTTCGTGTATATTTGTCCTCTTAACCTCCGGCTTAGGTGCGTTTTCGAGGAACTCAGCTACCTTTGCCTCGGTTTGCCTGGTGAAGGCAGGGTCAGATGGTATTTCGTTCGGAGTGAATGCCGCTTCGATCGAGTCCGCTATGACTTCCGCTTTATCACGGTTCTCATATACCGGGCCATTTGGTCCCTTAATAGTAGGGATGCTGCGTGTTTCACGAGTGAAGTGTCTCGCTAGGTTCCACACAGGCCTGGTGTTTGTGTCGAATAGACGGAGTTTATTGTTCCATTCTCGCGACCTACATTCCTGTACTTTGGTTTGTATTTCGGTATTGAGTTCATTTTTCATAATTCTGTCGTAGCCTCTATGGTGTCGTGCCCAGTTGCGTCTGTGGCTGTTGCGCTTGCGTATTAATTCCTTAATGTGGGCTGGAATTTCGAATTGTGGGTATTCTTTGTGTTTGCTTTCTGGTATGCTCGTTGCTGCGGCTGCCTGAATTGCCTCTACTAGGATTTTGACTGCTTCGTCAATTTGGGCTGTGCTGTCTAATAGCATACCCTCACTTCCCTGTAGGAGTGTGTCTAGCTTGTGTTCGAATTTGCCCCACTTGGCTGCTTTATAGTTGAGCCTATGCTTGGGGTTGTTTTCATATTCCTCTGGGTTCGCATCTAGTGTAAATATCACTGGTTGGTGCCTCGACCCAAGGTCGTTCACTACCGTTATGCTATGCCTTTGAGGAATATGTGGCAGTAGGGCTATGTCTAGTATATCGTCGACCTGATCGTTTGGCGCTAGGAACGTGGGTTCGCTGGGGGCTGTTACCACATAGTCCTGGGATAGCATGTGGTTGTACAGCTTTGTGCCTTCTGAGTTAGGTTTTAGGCATCTCCAGCTGGCGTGTTTCGAATTTAGGTCGCCACCTAGGATCGTGTTTCGATTTAGCCTTAGTACTGCGTCTATGTCTTGTGTGTTCAGGCTTTTCGGTCTGGAGTATGCCGCTATGACATTTATGAGTGTTCCTCGGACTGGCATGGCAATTCCACATGCCTCCAGTTCGACCAGCTCCGGTATGTCCACCTCCATATGTTTGATGTCCTTTCTTACCAGAACTGCCACTCCTCCAACTCCGTTGGCCTTATCGCTTCTGTGTATTTTGTAGCCTCGTATGTTGAACTTCTTCCCAGGTGGGAGAAACGTTTCTGTTAACAGTGCTACGTGAATAGTGTTCGTGACTAGGAAGGGTTCGAGTTCGTATTTCCTAGACCTAACGCCCTGGCAGTTCCATATTAGTACTCGAAGCCCTTGCGTGTTATTGTTATCGTTGTTATTATTGTTATTATTATCATTGTTATTATTCTCGTTGAGTTGTTCAGCCATCTTGGGTTAGGAGTTCGTATATTGTATTCGCCAGGTCCTTCAGCCAGGGGAAGGGCAGCAAGTTGGCTATCATAACTGCAGAGGTTATGATTGCAGTGAGGTTCAAGTTCGGGAAGATGGTTTTCAGGATTTCCTCTATCCTTTCCTTGAATGTTCTCCCTGCCGTGTCCCCTTCGGGCTTTTGTACCTGGCTTGGTGATTTGTGTGTATGTGGTGAGATGGGTCTGTTTGTTGTGGTGTTGGGGGCGGGCAATGGGGGCGGTGCCTCGGATGCTAGGTTTTTGTCGGCAGGTTGTCTGCGGGGGGTGGAGCTGGCCCGGAGGGGCCCTGGGGCAGCTCGGGTGCAGCGTGCGTGGGCTTAACCTGCCTTGTAGTTATTGGGGGTAGGGCCTTCTTCTTTGAGTAGTTCCTGGAGGTCTTACTTTGGACGGAGGTGGGGGGTGCTTGGGCTGAGGGCCCGGGGTTGTGTGTACCCTCCGTCCTTGGGGGTTGCAAGTTAATTTTGCCTCCACCTGAAGGGTCTAATTTGCCTGAGTGGCCTTGTTTACGGCCCTTTGTGCCTGAAAGGCCTGGAGGACCTGAAGGGTCCTTTTTACCTGAGGGGCCTGATTTCTGCTTGCGTGAAGCGCCTGTGCCTGACGGGCCTGCTTGTGCTTTAGGGTTGCCACGCTTGTCTCCCTTTGGCCCTTTGCCTTGGTAAGCGTCTTCGTAGTCCCTGCGGCTGGGACATTCTCTATAATTAGCCGCGTGTTTCCCCCCGCAGTTTGCGCACTGAGAGTACGCGGGGTCGCTGCCGTGGGGGCAGTCGCGAGACAGGTGGGAGGCGGCGCATCTGCGGCATCTGAGATCTAGCCGGCAGGCCGCTCCTGAGTGCCCATGCCTCTGACACACTCCACATTGGGGACCAGTGGCTGGGGGGCGGTACGGCTCGACTGTCACCAGCATATTCGCCAGCATCTGCATTCTCCTCAGACTGTCTGCTCCTGGGGTGTCCGCCACGGCAACTAGGAAGAGACAGCCTTTGGCTGGTCTGTTTCCTGTTCGTATCCGGTGCACTGTAAGAGCGTTGATACCCTGGGCTTGCATGGCTAGCTCGATATCTCCTGGCTCGTATGTGTTGTTGGGCGTTCTCACTACGAATCGTTTTTCTGTAGCGTTGGGCAATATCTTTACAAATGTGATATTAAGCCTCCTCAGCACCTGTATAGCGATTTCATAGCTTTCGAAGCTAGACATGTGTAGCCGGACTGCTTCGTGCGCATTAAATCTCGGCTTAGAGAAATAGTAGTTTCTCTGCTCAGGTTTCAGCTCTTTGAGAAGCTCCATTTCAATCTGCTTTATGTTGTTTGTGTAGACCGTAAGGGGTGGGGATTAGACCCCTTACGGGTGGCTGGTTGAGGTGATTCCTGATATGCCTGCCTCGTGTTTGTGTTTGGTGGTGGCATAGACGTGTCGTTTGTAGTGTCCGTGGAGCTATCGGCCTGGGTTCTCGGGTTTCGACCCCCGCCTTTCTGAGCCCTGCGGCTCCGGGGCTGGGGTTCTTTCCCTTTCCCCTTCCCCCTCTTCCTCCCTTTGGCCTCCTTAAAACCGTCACCCTGATTTCCAGGCTGGGTGGCTGGGACCTCGGGTTCGGTCACCCCTAGTTCGCACTGCTCCTCTCCCTCCGAACTTTCAGAGTCGGCCTCCTGGGATGAACTTGATAGGTCCATCACCAGTTTAGCCTCGTCCGAGTCGGAGTCTGAGTTGCTGGCTTGCTTGGGGGAGGGTTGGACTTTTGTTGGCGCCTTCCGCCGAGTCCGGTTCTTTTCCCCAACGTTCCTTCCCTGGGCGGCCGCCTCTTCGCGCGGGTCTGCAGGACTGGGTCCCTCTTTCCCGGCGTCTGGCAGTGCGACCACTAGGTTAGGTAGGAGGGGGTGGATCGCATTGGGGGGAGAGGTGCTCTCCGTGTTGTGTTTAGCCCCCTGGGCCACCGGGCCGGTCGGCGCGCCGCCCCCAGGTTTCGCCAGGCCGGTCGCTGGCTCTGCTATATAGCGTTCCGCGCGGGCCGGCGCTGGTTGGACTGGTAGGTGCGAGCTTAAGCTCCGGTTAGCTGTCAAGGGGGTGTTAGTGTTAGTGTCAGTGCTATGTATGCCTGTCATGTGTAGGATGTAGTGTTTCGTGAGTGAAACACTATCTGTCACGTTAATTCCCTGCTCTACGGGGTCAGTGTCCGGAGCGAGGGTCGTTTGTGACCGGTTGGGGCCGTGCGTGACAAGGCTAGCTGTGCCAGCCTTAAGAAAGGTTGGCTTAGTATTCCTGCCAGCGGCCGTTGCTGTGGGGCTGCCCTCAAACTGTAGCCACGGATATGTGGTGTTGAAGTTGAGGCGCTGTGAGTACAGCGTCGCCACAGTCGAGTAGAGACGTGGTGGGGTCTCACTCTCCGCCGTAGGTTTGGAGCCAGCCGGTTAGTCAGAGCGCTGTGATAACAGCGTCTCTTCCCTCTCGGTCTCCTCTGGACGTTCTGGTTGCTCGGCGATTGTGTCTGTAATGGTCCCAGGCTCGTCGACAAATTGCTCTTTCCGATGCGATTTATTGCTCTTTTGGGAATTACGAGCCTGGTTCCGTGTGTTTTGGTGTGGGGACATTCTAATACGAACTAGTGGGCGCGGGATTATCCGTTGTTAAGCGGGTCCCTGGTCCACAGATTCCCTATCTAACCCTAGGTACCAAGAAGCGGTAACCGGTTGGGGCAGGTAGTGTAGTCTCTCGAAGTCTGGAAGGTCTCGGTGAGAGGAGAGGGACAGCGGAGCGATAGGCACGTATGTCCTCTCGCTAGCGCAGTCGAATCCTCAAGGCTGGCGACTTCCTTTTATTGCCGAACGTCGGACGGCGAGACTGTAAATGTGAGCATCTTAAAAAATTCATATCTCGGCCATCCTTCCATCGATTTTAATGAATTTTGGTTAGTAGCATTTATTGTCCAGGCCTACAAGGTGACGTTCTCGAAATTATGATTTAACCTTCCGTTCGTGATGAAATGCCATAGAACCGAAGAGAACTTTCGGTGTGACGTCACTTGGCCTTGGCTGGCACTCTGGAGCAGCACTTGCTTGCATGCTGTCCCCCACAATACCTGCGCGCTCGGCGCTCGTTTTGAATCCATACAGCCGGGTGATAGCGAGTTCTCCTCAAGAAATACATGAACGCGAATGCTCGCAGGGCATTCCCGTTTCAGTACAGAGTAAAAGTGGTTAGGCATGACATAGAACTTTTTCTATAACTAGAAGAGTTTGAGGGAGGTCACTTCGTTGGACTACGGGAGGCAGGCTGGTCAGTTCGACGAATTGGCCGCCACTTGGGCTGTTCGATTACACTGGGTGACTATGTTGTTACAGAAATGCGTCGGGAAGGTTCTAGAAGACTCAACGGACCGCCAACGAGAGAATTATCTCATCGTCCGACAAACAGCAATCAACCCAATGACATCGCAGGTCACATTTTAAGATATGCCAAGTCGCCTCTGGCAACCAGCATGGTACCATGGTGTCGGGCAGAACAGGATTTGTCTTCAAAGAATATCCAAAGTCGTCACCCATTCGCTTTTCTATAATGTCGGGCGTTTGCGCTCCTTTCCTGGACAGGTGGTTTTGCTGCTTGCGGAATGGTAGCACTGTGATCTTAATTATGATTCAGCCCGGCATTCGCCTGCTCTCAAGATAAAAAAATCACGGAAAATACCTCTTTCCTCAGGGCTACCGATAGTGAGAATCACGCCCACCATCTCCTGGATGCAAGCTTACAGTTACACGACCCATAGGTACGGTGTATTCAACCTGCTTGGTCCACAGATCTCTAATGGCATAATGGTACGTCCAGGAATTTCTCTACTGCGTAAGTCTCCTTTCTAGTAGTAGGTCCAAAATACCATATCCCAATAGGACAATATCTTCTCACAAACAGTAGCGTGTATCTCGCCTGCTTTTCGTAATGATGACACACTTGTTTGAATGGCATGGTCACCAGAACTGCTTCGGAGTGTGCATTTACTTTGCAAATGAGTACATTTTTATCAATCAGTTTTTATCTTCTTTCAGGACGATTGTTCCATTCTTAGTAAGCAGACTGGTGGCATATTTCACAGATGGCACCATAATGGAAGTTAATGAGGCTTATCTGTGTGCGGTCCTCATGGTTGGATTTGTATTCTTGAATGTGTTGCTAAGGAATCACTATACTCTTTGGTGTTCCTGTATTGGTATGCGAGTCCGAGTAGCTTGTTGCTCTGTTGTTTACCGCAAGGTGAGTAACCTACGTTTTTAATCATAAATGAGAAACATTTTGAACTGCATATACTCGATACGAACTTGGGTGATTTTTCTGTTAATCCACTTAGGGTCTTTATTGGTTTTGAATATGATCTTCCTGTACGGAATACTGCTAAATTGTATTCTTAATTTAGAAAGCTGATTTAAGTACACTTGCGTGAGAGGAATGTGGTCCATAGAGAGACGACGACTTAGGTTGGTGATGGCATGTCTTAGAGCTCTACCTTCTTCACTGTCAACTTTCTTCCCTTTCTTTTATGTTTATAGCAACATTTTTGACAAGTTTTTTACCTCTCTCCAAAATAAAAGCCCTTAATATCCTTCCTTCGGCAAGACCTGTCCTTATTTCATCCAGTCATAGCGAATTTCATTAACGGAGGCTATTTCTTACATTCTCTTCACGTCACACCAAGGTAAAACGTCGTTCATTGGTTTATTTTTGTTTCTCCGGATTTAGGCCTACTTCAAGCAAGTCATGAAGGAAAGCAGTAATTTCTGGGTGGTGTCAGGTGTAAGTTAAATACGGGAATCCCTGAACGAGGAAAGCACTATTGTGATCTAAGGGAATGGGCTACATTTTCTGCACGCAAGTAATTATATATTTCTATAAAACTGTGATTAATAGAATGACCGATATACACATGATCACTCAGGGATTCAATTACTCCGGAATTAGTGTATCTTAAACACCAATCTGTATTGCAATGGAAGCTTCAAGTGAGAACAGACTGAGCGAATATTTGACTACTGATATTCTATCACACTGCATGTCTACAATATTATGATAAACATTGCATGTCATTGGTCACTGTGAAATGTTGGTGCAGAAGTTTCTCGAAATGACGTACTAGCTGCAGAGATAATCCGAGAATTTTGTCCTACAGTATTTCTTTCTATTTCTATAAGCCAATGGCAGGTAGGTGTCTCATTTAATCCCCCTTAAGTGTTCCAAGTACAGACAGGATCCAAACCACTCTTTGGGTACAGAAGCCTAACGATTAATTGACTATGTGGCTGAGGTCGACCTAGAGAAATTCTGTTGCATACTCTACTATAGAGGCTACGATAGCATAGGACAATGTGTTAGTTTGCACTCATACGCACACACACATGCATACAAGTGCAGAAGGTTGATGACAACGCTCCTGTTTTGAGCCCGCAAATTAATGAATAATACAAGAACATATGTTTGTCTATGGATGGTGATATGTAAGAAGTATTTTTCTGCTTACAGATTCTCCGTTTCACAAAGTTCTCCATGGAGCAGACAGCAACTGGAAATATAGTAAATCTATTGTCAAATGATGTCAGTCGCTTTGACGTCGCTGGCAAATACTTCCATTGGATTTGGGTCAGTCTCATACAAGTTATAGCTACAACCATTTGGCTGTGGTTTTACATGGGTGTATCGGCGGTAATTGGTGTGGCAGCAATAGTGCTGAGTACAGTACCCGTTCAAGGTATATTCCAAAAGTTATATGAATGTCTCTACGTTCCTTTCTACATCATACATACATACATCATAATTATAGACTGTTATGCCTTTCAGCGTTCAGTCTGCAAGCCTCTGTGAATTTACTAAACGTCGCCATAATCTTCTGTTTGCAACTAGTGTTGTGGCCTCATTTAGTTCTACACCTCTTATCTTTAAATAATTAGAAACCGAGTCTAACCATCGTCGTCTTGGTCTACCTCTACTTCTCTTACCCTCCATAGCAGAGTCCATTATCATCCTAAGTAACCTATTCTACTCCATTCGCCTCACATGACCCCACCACCGAAGCCGGTTTATGCGTACAGCTTCATCCATCGAGTTCATTCCTAAATTAGCCTTTATCTCCTCATTCCGAGTACCATCCTGCCATTGTTCCCACCTGTTTGTACCAGCAATCATTCTTGCTATTTTCATGTCTGTTACTTCTAACTTATGAATAAGACATCCTGAGTCCACCCAACTTTCACTCCCGTAAAGCAAAGTTGGTCTGAAAACAGACCGATGTAAAGATAGTTTCGTCTGGGAGCTGACCTCCTTCTTACAGAATACTGTTGATCGCAACTGCGAGCTCACTGCATTAGCTTTACTACACCTTGATTCAATCTCACTTACTATATTACCATCCTGGGAGAACACACAACCTAAATACTTGAAATTATCGACCTGTTCTAGCTTTGTATCACCAATCTGACATTCTATTCTGTTGAATTTCTTACCTACTGACATCAATTTAGTCTTCGAGAGGCTAATTTTCATACCATACTAATTGCAACTATTTTCAAGTTCCAAGATATTACACTGCAGGCTTTCGGCTCAATCTGCCATTAAGACCAAATCATCAGCATAGGCCAGACTGCTTAATACATTTCCACCTAACTGAATCCCTCCCTGCCATTTTATACCTTTCAGCAGATGATCCATGTAAACTACGAACAGCAAAGATGAAAGATTACAGCCTTGTCTAACCCCTGTAAGTACCCTGATATGGGCGCCCGCAAGGGGGGCCAAGGGGGGCACTTGCCCCCCCCTGGAATTCTAAAGATGTTGATGTTCAATTGTTTAATATCATACCAGATTATTTCATAAACTGAAATTAGTGACAGTCATCTAGCATATGTTATAACTGGAAGTTTCTGTAAACAATTTAATGTTGCTGACGTTATGTTGGTTTTTATATTCAAGAAAATTGTTAATGTGCCCCCCCCCCCTGGAAAAAATCCTGCGGGCGCCTATGTACCCTGAACCAAGAACTAATTCTACCATCAATTCTCACTGAAGCCCAATTGTCAACATAAATACCTTCGATTGATTTTAATAATCTACCTTTAATTCCATAGTCCCCCAGTATGGCGAACATCTTTTCCGTCGGTACCCTGCCATATGCTTTCTCTAGATCTACGAAACATAAACACAACTGCCTGTTCCTCTCGTAGCATTTTTCAATTACCTGGCGCATACCGAAAATCTGATCCTGACAGCCTCTCTGTGGTCTGACACCACACTGGGTTTCATCCAACTTCCTCTCAACGACTGATCGCGCCCTCCCTCCCAAGATGCCAGTGAATACTCTGCCTGGTATACTAATCAATGAGATACCTCGATAGTTGTTGCAATCCTTCCTGTTCCCTTGCTTATAGATAGGTGCAATTACTGCGTTTGTTCATCTGAAGGTACCTTACCAACACTCCATGCTAATTTTACTACTCTATGAAGCCATTTCATCCCTGCCTTCCCACTATACTTCACCATTTCAGGTCTAATTTCATCTATTCCTGCTGCTTTATGACAATGGAGTTTATTTACCATCCTTTCCACTTCCTCAAGCTTAATTTCACCAACATCATTTTCCTCCTCCCCATGAGCTTGGCTGTTCGCAACACCACCCAGATGATTTCCTTTTACATCGAGAAGATGTTCAAAATATTCCCTCCACCTCTCCAGTGATTCCCTGGGATCTATTATGAGTTCACCTGAATTACTCAAAACACTGTTTATTTCCTTTTACCCTCCCTTCCTAAGATTCTTTATTATTGTCCAGAAAGGTTTCCCTGCTGCTTGACCTAGCCTTTCCAGGTTGTTACCAAAATCTTCCCATGACTTCTTTTTGGATTCAACAACTATCTGTTTCGCTCTGTTTCTTTCATCTACGTACAAATCCCTGTCTGCCTCGGCCCTTGTTTGGAGCCATTTCTGATAAGCCATCTTTTTACGTTTACAAGCTGCTCTCACTTCATCATTCCACCAAGATGTTCGCCTTTTCCCATCTTTACACACAGTTGTTCCTAGGCATTCCACTGCTGTTTCTACTACAGCATCCCTGTATGCCACCCATTCACTTTCTATATCCTGAACCTGCTTACTGTCTACTATTTTAAACTTCTCAATAATCATATCCATGTACTTCTGTCTAATTTCCTCGTCCTGGAGATTTTCTACCCTTATTCGTTTACAGACAGATTTCACTTTCTCTACCCTAGGCCTAGAGATACTTAGTTCACTACAGATCAGATAGTGGTCTGTATCATCGAAAAATCCGCGGAAAACTTGTACATTCCTAACAGATTTCCTGAATTCGAAGTCTGTTAAGATATAGTCTATTATGGATCTGGTACCCCTAGCCTCCCATGTGTAGCGGTGAATAGCCTTATACTTGAAGAATATATTCGTAACAGCTAAACCCATACTAGCACAGAAGTCCAGCAAACGCTTCCCATTCCCTTTAGCTTCCATATCTTCCCCACATTTACCAATCACCCTTTCGTATCCTTCAGTTCTATTCCCAACTCTTGCATTGAAATCGCCCATTAGCACTATTCTATCCTTGCTGTTGACCCTGACCACGATGTCACTTAATGCTTCATAAAACTTGTCAACTTCATCCTCATCTGCACCCTCACATGGTGAATACACGGACACAATTCTAGTCCTAATTCCTCCAACTGACAAATCTACCCACATCATTCGCTCATTTACGTGCTTAACAGAAACTGTGTTCCGTGCAATGATATTCCTGTTAAAGAGCCCTACCCCAGACTCTGCCCTTCCCTTTCTAACACTCGTGAAGTACACTTTATAATCTCCTATCTCTTCCTCGTTATCTCCCCTTACCCGCATATCATTTACTCCTAGCACATCCAAATGCATCCTCTTTGCTGACTCAGCCAGTTCTACTTTCTTTCTTCCATAAGCCCCATTAATATTGATAGCTCCCCATCGAATTCCATTTCGTTCGCCAAGTTGTTTCCAAGGAGTCCCTCGCCTGTCAAATGGAAGTGGGACTCCATTACTTCCATAGGTCCGAGGCGTGCTTAAAATGTTCTGAGCTCGGTAAATTCATGAAACAGGATGCTACCCTACTTGCACATAGTCCACGTGAGGATCTCTCCTCTAACGGGTTGTGGACCACCGGTGAATTGTATAGTCCTAGCCGCCTGAGCACAAGGAGGGCCATGACTCAGAATATGTCCGAGATGCCCACTCCCATTCCATAGCAACTGGTATCCCGACTCTCAGGACCACTTACTAGGCCACTCAGCCGTTGCCCATGGTTCACGAACTAGGGTATTGAGCATGTAATTTTACTCCTTGGCTGAATGGTCAGTGTTCAGGCCTTCGGTTCAGAGAGTCCCGGGTTTGATTCCCGGCTGGGTCGGGATTTTAATCGCGTGTGATTAATTCTTCTGGCTCGGAGACTGGTTTTTGTCCCAACAATCTCCTCTTCATATTCAGACAACGCACCACAATACCAACGACCACAGAAACACGCAATAGCGTTGCGTCTGGAAGAGCGGTAGTAGAAGAAGGCTGAGCATGTAATTTTCGTATTTCGTTTTTTAGGTCATTAATGGCTATCGAACATGGTCCATCTGGGGAAGTACTAGGCCTATTGATTTTAATTGAAAATCCCTTAAAAATAAGTCAATTAAATTATAATTCGAAAATAGACTCCATTTTGGATAAGTAATAAAATAGAATTACTTTGCATTTTATGACGGTAGCCAACGGCCGTAGCCGTGTTGAAACACCGGATCCCGTGAGATCTCCGAAGTTAAGCAACATTGGGCGTGGTCAGGAGTTGGATGGGTTGCCACGCGCTGTTGGTGGAGGATAAGGGAATGGAGGAGCGGAAAGGAACTGGCCACCCTACCGCACGTAAACTCCGGCTCAGGAACACCTCTGCGGAGGTTCGGACCCGCCTTCGGGCAGTATAACCCTTACCTTATGATGGTATAGTTAGTTATAAGAAAAAGTGCAGATTGCTTATCTCAAGTTTCCTGCTGGAATCCTACCGCTTGTACCTTGTAAAGTATGATAGCCGAGTGATATTGCCACTGGCTCTTCACCAAGGCAGCCGCGTTTTGAATTCCGTGCAGCGTATGCGGGAGTTTTGAAATTAAGCACGTCTTTGTGATTCAAATGCCAGTCTACACTTTAAAAATGTTCTTAGACAGAACTTATATTTTACCTATATACTTCCCTAATTAAACTGTCCCTGTGTTTTCAAACAAAACTTGTAGGACAACTGGCCGTATCAACAAACAATCATTATGAAGGGGATTAAAAAACAAGTTATACTGGATTATTTTGAATCAAGAAACCTTTATTGAGCTATGTGGCAAAAAACTAAACTGATAAAAAGCCAATAAATTAGCATAATCTCTTAAGTATATCTGAAACATGATCCACATGAAGTGATAACAAATGTATCAATAAGTGAAAGCTATCGTAAGTTTCTAGGCATATGACCACTCAAATATACAGGTATTTCAACACTTATACGAGTAATATTAAAATAAAATACTTGATGTTTACTGGGGTTTTTTTTTGTATTTATATGACACTGATAAAACTCCAAGTAAAATATTTTGGACAAGAATAAATGATACAGCAATATTTATTAAAACATTTAAAAAAGCAAATCTTACAAAAATTAAAATTTTCCGGTTTTTTTTCAGTAAATTTGCTAACTATATTCATAGAGGAACATTTAAAGGCGGTGCAGCTTTATTGGTTTAATTCAATTGTTTTATTTTATATCGTAATAGTTTTGATTTAATGTGTTGAATGTTCGAAAACCGATATGTGCTATTTGAATTTGGGGGGTTGAACACCCCTCCCCCCTCCGCCCACGCCTGGGTACGTCCTTACTCCATAATCACCCATTGTTATCCCAGATTCCAGCTTCGTGGCAAACTCATCACCATTTTTCTAGCGAGGCCTGGGGTCCTGTGTTCAATTCCCTACCATGTCGTGGAATTTTAATAAAGAATGGTTATTTTCCGGTTTTTCGAACTTCTTGAAATTCACACATCATACACAACAATACCCTCCTTGTCGTTATTTCCCTTATTATATGACATACATCACCCACCTTCTTCGGAGGGTCTGGCTTAAAAAGGCCTACACCAAGCTACTAAAACCCACACGAAATTATCATCATCCCAGAGGTGAATAACAAATCTCGTCAGCTGACATGCCTCTGTACCTCAATGGTACGTTGAATGTCCAACCGGCGCATGGCAAGTACAGTATTGAGCGATTATTATATTTACAGAATATTAACGCTTATAAATGAAAATATAATGTGTAAATCGTGACAGGTACTTTGATAATTTTGATTCAATTATTAACCAACACTCAAACATGTCTATTAGCCCACCTGGTGGATATGATCGTTAAGGCGTCAAGTATATAGGGCAGGGCCTCTCAGGGTGCAAGCACCAGTGCATTGAGCGGTGCACGGTGCAAAAGACGACTTCGCTTGGTTGACCAGAGTGCAGACCCCCACTCCTCAATTTGGAGCAATAGCGCCGTCTCTCTCTCTTTCTCCACGCCTGTCTCGCTCGCTCCGCCTGTCTTCCTCTTCCTCACTTACTCCGTAGTGCTCCAAATCCGAGCCGAGTTGAGGCGAGCTTAGCCGAGTAGCCCAGAGACGAAGCGTTGGTCAGAGCTGAGCCGAGTGGGACCGATGCACTGTGCACAGGAACTCTCCGCCTCAGTTTGCACGCGTGAGATTTTGGGCATTTGAGAGGCCCTGCTATAGGGTCTGACACTGCGGTTAGCCGATTCGACTCCCATTGGTCAAAAATATTTCACCATCAGCAGAATGTTGGCCGACATGGTAGGAGAGATGATGGTATACAATTTCTAATCACCAGGTTGCGTGTCAAAAGCCTGGATTCAATTCCAAACTTCTCCGCAGTGTTCATATGCTGTGAGGGCATGTGACATTGTTGATGGTGATTCGTCCGTCGGATGTAGATATTAAGCCTTGAGCAGACTACGTGGTGCTATTTGACATGAGTAGGCTATGTGCTGGTGCCAAGTTTCACTCCCTCCCTTCCTCCTATCATAAATCACGTCATTCATTAATTCATATTATTAACTCCTTTGATGAGGATGATGTTAGGAACAAAAGTTCATTTCACTTCACCCGTAGAGAAATGGGGTATGGTACTCAAAAATGTCCATCAGCTTATTTGAATTATTATCGAAGTCACTCTGCCTAATTTTAATGTGACCTTATATTTAAGGCAGGATGTCCTTCTTAATGCACAGTCGTGTGCCAACACTGATTGATAACGAAGTCTTACTTATACATCTGGGATCTGTTTCATAAATTCTCGGATTGGGAAGATGACATACAATTTGCCTTTTCTGTGAATTTAGTAAAAATACACTGTAATGATACACAATTATATTGAGGTAATTTAGGTGAGGTTTTGTTCTGTAGATTATAGCTTTTCACTTTGTAACCATGATACCATTCTCTTGTCTACGTCATACAGTATATCTCAAGGAATATTGTTCAATATTTCAGTCACGTTCAAGGCCTGTGAAAACTCAGATCTATGAACCGGTTCACTCAGTAATATACCTTAACTAGAAACCCTCCCTGGCTTCGCACGGGAAGAGTTATGAATTTAAAGTGATGGGTTACTTTTAATCGAGGACTTACAAGAGTTCTTTGTATATGACATTAGTCGTTTTTCCTCCAGTAATGAACACGAAAGAATTTTGTTTTCATGTAATACGCGAAAGGGACACTTAAAGCTGCCCATGAGAAAAATATTCTCCACTGAGATCAACTTCAGCCACACTAAGTGTCTGAACTGTGCTTTGTTTATTCCTATGCCAAAGCAGACACTTACCTGGAAATGGACTCGTTTGATATCAAAAAGCAAAATATGTATGCTTCTGAAACAGAGGCGCAGGCAAGAGAGGATTATTGGGGGTTAGACCTCCACCCCCTCTTCCATGGAAGTTTTTTCAAAAGAAAGGCAAAAGAAACTGACAATAAACGAGTGAAAGTCAACTAAAAGGGTTGGATCTTTTGAATATTCATAGGAAGAAAATTGTAAAACCAACAGATCTCTTGAATCGATTTTCTAAGAAGCCTCGAAAGTTGTGTTCTAGACTGTAATCTGAACATATCATTTGTCGTAAAACTATTCACTTTTATCATATTATTTTTGTTCTGTATATTAATGCAAGATTTTTTAATGTGCCGACACTGCAATCAAAATATCAAAATAATTTTCTTGTATCCGTGACACTCGTGCATGAGCACAAGAACCTTCATTAGGTTCTATTATCATTTTTGTAACCATAAACCCCCCATCGGTCGATCCTGGCTACGCTGTTCTGAAATACAGTTCAAGTAAGGGAGGCAGGCCGGCCTCCCATGCCTCACCCCAAAAACCGCCCCTGACAGCTACAATATAGAAACGGCAGTGAACTGGACTATACTTCTTGGCTTTGTTATCTTTTCTTATAACCTGTCAAATCACCACCTTGCCTTTTACCAAAGGGGACATACTCACTCTGTAGGCCTACACAGTTGGTGTTTTCAATAACTATCTATTGTGCTCATTAGACAGCTCCGATGTTATGAAAGAGGGCCTAATATGCAAAACTCAACTAAAATAACTAAGATGTTACCTTAATATACGCTGTTACAACATACTGAGTAGAAGGACTTAATTATTTATTAAGATGTATTTATTTTGCCATTGATGCTTTCATGGCCCGTTTAAATTCAAACCTCATTGTTTGAGAAGCCTTACTCGTGGACAGTCGAAATTTTCTTCTGAAGACGCAGAGCAGAGTTATCTGCGAAACGTAAAGAATTTTACCTTATTTCCTTGACACGGCATAAGCCGAAAAGCCTATATCATGTATATTTATTTATTTATTTATTTATTTATTTATTTATTTATTTATTTATTTATTTATTTATTTATTTATTTATTTATTTATTTATTTATTTCATTTTATTTGTTTGTTTAATTATTCAGTTTTCTTTCCTAATTTTTTGCAAATTTATTTCTAGGATACTTGGGGAAAGTGGCTGCTAGATTACGACGAAAAATAGCTAGTCGAACAGACAACAGAATGAAATTAATGAATGAAATCATGTCTGGAGTTCAAGTTATCAAAATGTATGCTTGGGAGAAGCCTTTCGCTGTAATGGTGTCAGTAGCAAGACAGTAAGTAAATAAGTACTCATCAGAAATACTGAGGAAATTGAATCCACTAATGAATTATTTATTTATCTATTTATTTATTTATTTTAAATGCTTTCTGATGTGGTCCACTGTTCCTACAGATAATAAACCCTCAATTGCGTTCAATTAGTATCACAATTAGATAATAATAATAATAATAATAATAATAATATGGACACAGAAAAGGTGGAATTAAGGGAGAGGCAGGGCCTCAGGCTCGATGAGGTAGTAGAGAGAAGAAGAAAACTCTTCAAATTGCAAAATATTATATTTATCAATATTTAACTCCCTTTTTCTATGAAAACAATGAGCAAACATTTAAATATTTAGATAATATAAGAAGTAAATAAATAAATAAATAAGGTGAGCTCAACAAATATAAACTGTTTATCTAATAATAACATTCTTTTTAGAATACTCAGGCACTTGTCTCACAATAATTAATCTTACTGAAATAGATGTATGTATGTGTGTGTGTAAATGACACATCTCCTCCTAAACCACTGGAGTAATTTCAATCAAATTTTGAACACTTATTATTTGCTATCTGGAAACGAGCACTGTGGGGGTAAGCCATCTCTAGCCCCCTAAGGAGTGAGGGGTTACGGGGGTCATATATAAAAATAATCGAAAATAGTGTCAAATCCACAGTTTTCGGGGTCGCTGAGGTGAATACTGACACTTCGATTTTTTAAAAAATCCAAGTTCAGTCCTCTTTTTGGTAGGGGGCAAGGTGGCAGTGAGATGTAAAAATAATCGAAAATAGTGTCGAATCCATAGTTTTCGGGGTCGCAGAGATGAATAGTAGCACTGCGGAATGTTTAAATTCAAAGTTCAGCCCTCTTTGCGGTGAGGGGCGATGGGGGAGTAAGATATAAAAATATATCTATCTATCAAACTATATATATAAAATGGACGTATCTATGTAAATGGCACGTCTCCTCCTAAACCTATGGAGTAATTTCAAACAAATTTTGAACACTTATTATTTGCTATCTGGAGACGAGCGCTGTGGGGGTGAGCCATCTCTAGCCCCTTAGGGGTGGACGGTTAGGGGTTTCAGTTATAAAAAATAATCGAAAATGGTGTCGAATCCATAGTTTCTGGGGTCGTTGAGGTGAATAGTGACAGTTCGATTTTTTAAATCCAAGTTCAGCCCCCTTTGATGTGGGGAACAATGGGGGAGTGAGATATAAAAATAATCGAAAATAGTGTCGAATCCATAGTTTTCGGGGTCGCTGAGATGAATAGTAACACCCGGATATTTTAAAGTCAAAGTTCAGCGGAGGGGGGCGTGGGGGAAGTGAGATATAAAAACCTATCTATCTATCTATCTATCTATCTATCTATCTATCTATCTATCTATCTTACTATATATAAAAATGTATGTATGTATGTATGTATGTATGTATGTATGTATGTATGTATGTATGTATGTATGTATGTATGTATGTATGTATGTATGTATGTATGTATGTATGTATGTATGTATGTATGTATGTATGTATTGTACCAGGAAATGTTTATGGGGCCAGAGCATGGGAAGGATCTCAGGTAGTGTTCGGTTGCTTATTGGAGCAGGTACAGAGATGGAGAGTATCGCAGGGCGAATAGTAGATGGTAAAATATTTTGATAATGTTTATTAAAAATATTCACGAAAATCACCCTGCAGTTGAAACTTCAAAATCAAATTTCCAGTCAATATTTTCAAAAATGCAAAATAAAATATCGATGCTGTTGTATTTTGAGACATCCAATTGATTAAAATGTTCAAAATAAATATCACTCTTTCAGAGATCGTAAACAGCCTACAGTTCATCTAAGATCTCTTAAATGGATTTAAATACCAAAATAACACTTTGCACATTGAATTTCATTAAGTCCATCACTCGTGATGCAGACCTACAGTTTTATAATATTTTTTGAACATAATATTAACACACACTTTCATGAATAAGTTGATAGTTCAAATAAAAATAGTTGATCACTTGGTGTGTACTTCTACAGTTCATCTAAGTTGAAAAATAAAATAGTGCACTTTCAAACCCTAGAGTTCATCTACGTGAAATTACTTCAAGTTATAAATTATTTTAAAAAGGAATTTACAGTTCAAACGCAAGACATAAAGCTTTCTTGAATTATTATAAATAGCAAGCTGAAATTCGCACGAAGCACTTTACTGTTGTTGGAGCACTATGATTAACTGAGTGCTTTGTTAAAAGTCAGTTAGTGGGATTACTCGCTCAAAATATGAGAAGATCACCTGGAATCTGCCTATAAGTGTTGGTGTTGTGCTGTCCTGCGGCTTGGTGCCTGGAACATTCTGCAGCGTGCAGCCGAGGCTCAAACTCAGCACCAGCAGCGTGACAAGTCCGTTCAGTGAAGATACCATGTTAATATCCCTCGTCAGCGTCCCTCTATGGGTACCATGATCGAAGAAACCACGTTAATCCCTCGTTGGAAACGACGTTCAATGCAGCAGAATCTCACAACACTTTGCCAAGATTTCCGATGTTCTTTGAGATAACGTCGGAACACGGAAAGTTCAATTGGCACTATAGAGCTCTCATTTATCATTTAGATTAGTATCATACACTGACAAAAGTCTCAATGCACAGTTCGTATCCTCACGTTGGTTTTACGGAGTCGAATACATGACTTAGAATATCACAGTCTACGCTACCGTATGATTCGTAAGTCAGGTTAATGAAGTAATGACTTACAATCGTTTTCAAAACGGAAAACACAGTTTTTCACACCCACAGTTTATAGAATTAGGATTTAACACTGTCACAGTTCATAATAGTCACTGATTATGTCTGAGGTTCGACCGTAGAATAATCATCACAGTCCATAAAACACTTGAAAAAATGTCATTAACACCAGTCTCTACAACAGTCTCTGGAATAATACTGTTCATAGATTAAGAAGATTTATGACTGAATTTGCACAACACGAGTCCGTATGACTTAATATTCTCATGAAAAGTTCTTAATATTCATTTAGTTTCTCCTAGTGGTGATCGAAAGTTCGAGAAAATGCACGAAAAACTAGTCACATTTAGCCTTGTTATCGGTTGAATGTTTAGTGGAATAGTATCTCACACAGTTCACAATTGTACTAGTGTAGGAGAAATGTGTCTCAGAATCATTAAAATGGTCACAAACTAGAAGTTTAGTTTATCACACGCAATGTCTTAGAATACTATCACAGTCCATGATAAAGTTCAGAGTTACGTGAAAATGACGAAGTCCACAATATCGTTTACTGATAAATGAAATACTTGACACTTCAGTTCACAATTTCTATTATAACTTCACTCGGTTAACACACTCCTAAATATTATATAACGACGATTGAGTTGGAGAAATTTTTAGAACATTTCCTTCGTCGCGACGTGGCAGAAACTTTACTTGCGACGTCTTCGCACAATTTCAAAGTGTTCGAGTGTAACTCCTACGTCCTCGCGGATCGCGACGGAGCATACTGTCCTTCTGTCATAATCGCAGAACACACTGCACACTGGTCATAACCTCTGTTCGTTGACCTATTTATACCTGGCTGCGAGCAGCGCTCGGAATCAGGTGATAAAGGGGTGATGATACTTTCCAAATTTTAACTTGTTATATCTTGGAAACCACTGGACCGATTGATCTAAAATTTGCAGGGATGTGCTTTCAGAATATGGGCTACAATTTACTGTTGGTCTCATGTTAATTGATCCAGGCGTTGAAAAGTTCAAAAATGGTTCGAGAGAATTCTGAGGGGAGGGAAGCTACAGGCAGTGCTGACGTCACTTACCTTTCTTCACTCATGCGGTCTCCCTACGCAGTGCAGTGAGAACGAGAACCTTCTCTCACACAGCTGTTTGTGCATCGGAACTTAGCCGTTCGCTCATGAATAAAGATTTATAACTCGTATGTGCCAGGGCCTATGCCTTCCTGGTACAGTATGTATGAATGTACACTGACTGACAGAGCAAATGCAACACCAAGAAGGAGTGGTCAGAACTTTATGCCAATTGCAGGGTAGACTGACGTCACTGAGGTATGCTCATGATGTGAAATGCGCCGCTGTGCTGAGCACGTAGCGAACGATAAATGGGACACGGCGTTGGCGAATGGCCCACTTCGTACCGTGATTTCTCAACCGACAGTCATTGTAGAACGTGTTGTCGTGTGCCACAGGACACGTGTATAGCTAAGAATGCCAGGCCGCCGTCAACGGGGGCATTTCCAGCAGACAGACGACTTTACGAGGGGTATGGTGATCGGGCTGAGAAGGGCAGGTTGGTCGCTTCGTCAAATCGCAGCCGATACCCATAGGGATGTGTCCACGGTGCAGCGCCTGTGGTGAAGATGGTTGGCGCAGGGACATGTGGCACGTGCGAGGGGTCCAGGCGCAGCCCGAGTGACGTCAGCACGCGAGGATCGGCGCATCCGCCGCCAAGCGGTGGCAGCCCCGCACGCCACGTCAACCGCCATTCTTCAGCATGTGCAAGACACCCTGGCTGTTCCAATATCGACCAGAACAATTTCCCGTCGATTGGTTGAAGGAGGCCTGCACTCTCGGCGTCCGCTCAGAAGACTACCATTGACTCCACAGCATAGACGTGCACGCCTGGCATGGTGCCGGGCTAGAGCGACTTGGATGAGGGAATGGCGGAACGTCGTGTTCTCCGATGAGTCACGCTTCTGTTCTGTCAGTGATAGTCACCGCAGACGAGTGTGGCGTCGGCGTGGAGAAAGGTCAAATCCGGCAGTAACTGTGGAGCGCCCTACCGCTAGACAAGGCGGCATCATGGTTTGGGGCGCTATTGCGTATGATTCCACGTCACCTCTAGTGCGTATTCAAGGCACGTTAAATGCCCACCGCTACGTGCAGCATGTGCTGCGGCCGGTGGCACTCCCGTACCTTCAGGGGCTGCCCAATGCTCTGTTTCAGCAGGATAATGCCCGCCCACACACTGCTCGCATCTCCCAACAGGCTCTACGAGGTGTACAGATGCTTCCGTGGCCAGCGTACTCTCCGGATCCGGATCTCTCACGAATCGAACACGTGTGGGATCTCATTGGACGCCGTTTGCAAACTCTGCCCCAGCCTCGTACGGACGACCAACTGTGGCAAATGGTTGACAGAGAATGGAGAACCATCCCTCAGGACACCATCCGCACTCTTATTGACTCTGTACCTCGACGTGTTTCTGCGTGCATCGCCGCTCGCGATGGTCCTACATCCTACTGTGTCGATGCCGTGCGCATTGTGTAACCTGCATATCGGTTTGAAATAAACATCAATTATTCGTCCGTGCCGTCTCTGTTTTTTCCCCAACTTTCATCCCTTTCGAACCACTCCTTCTTGGTGTTGCATTTGCTCTGTCAGTCAGTGTATGTATGAACTGTATGTGTGCGTAAATGACACATCCCCTCCTAAACCACTGAAGTAATTTCAATCAAATTTTGAACACTTATTATTTGCTATCTGGAAACGAGAACTGTGGGGGTAAGCCATTTCTAGCCCCCTTAGGGGTGGGAGGTTAGGGGGTCAGGTGTAAAAATAATCGAAAATAGTGTCGAATCCATAGTTTTCGGGGTCGCCGAGGGTTAATAGTGACATTTCGAATTTTTTAAATCCAAGTTCAGCTTCCTTTTTGGTGGGGGCGAGGGGGGAGTGAGATATAAAATAATCGAAAATAGTGTCGAATCCATAGATTTCGGGGTCGCTGAGATGAATAGTAACACTCCGATTTTTTTAAGTCAATGTTCATACCCATTGGCGGTGGGAGCGAGAGGGCAGTGAGATATAAAAATAATCGAAAATAGTGTCGAATCCATAGTTTTCGGGGTCGCTGAGGTGAATAGTAGCACTCCGGATATTTTAAAGTCAAAGTTAACCCCTTTTGCGGTGGGGGCGAGGGGGAGTGAGGTATAAAAATCTACCTATCTACCTACCTATCTGTCTATATATCTTACTATATATAAAATGGATGTATGTACGTGTGTGTAAATAACACATCTCCTTCTAAACCACTGGAGCAATTTCAGCCAAACTTGGTACACGTATTACTTACTATCTAGAGACGAACACTGTGGGAGTAAGCCATCCCTAGCGCCCTTAGTGGAGGGGATCAGGGGGTAGGTATAAAAATAATCGAAAATAATGTCGAATCCACACTTTTCGGGGTCGCTGAGATGAATAGTGGCACTCCGGAATTTTTTAAAGTCCAAGTTCAGCCCCCTTTGGGGCAGGGTCAAGGGGGGAGTGATATATAAAATTAATCGAAAATAGTGTTGAATACATAGTTTTCGGGGTCGCCGAGGTAAATTGTATACTCTGGATTTTTAGTATCAGGAGAAAAACCACGTGGGAGTAAGACACTCTAGGAACCCATAGGGGCTTGGGGCGAGGGGTTGAGATATAAAAATCATCAAAAGTAGTGTCGAATCCATACTTTTCGGGCTCGCTGAAATGAATTGTGACACTCCGGAATGTTTTAATGTCCAAGTTTAGCCCCCTTCGGTGTGGGGACGATGGGGGAGCGATATATAAAAATAATTCAAAGTAGTGTCAAATCCATAGTTTTCGCGGTCGCTGAGAAGAATAGTGTCACTCCGGATTTTTGGTATCAGGAGACAAACCATGTGGGGGATATACACCCAAGGAACTCTTAGGGGGGCGAGAGGGCTGAGATATAAAAATCATCGAAAGTAGTGTCGAATCCATACTTCTCGGTGTCGCTGAGATGAATAGTGACACTCCGGAATTTTCTTAGTTCCAAGTTCAGCCCCCTGCGGGATGGGGGGGGGGGCGATGGGAGAGTGATATATAACAATAATCGTAAATAGTGTCGAATCCATAGTTTTCGGAGTCGCTGAGATGAATAGTAACATTCCGGATTTTTTAGTCCGCGTTCAGCCCCCTTTGGCATAGAGGCTGAGAAAGGGTGGAAACATAAATTGTCCAAAATGACCGAGATAATGGACGTGTGTATGTTCCAGTATGCCTTACAAGTATGACTTACTACCTGGAAAATATGCTGTGGGAGTAAGACGCCCCTAGAACCACTAGGGAAGAGGGAGAAATGTAATCCATATTAATAAATGGAAGTAAGTATGTAGCGATCTATATATACTGTACTGTATATATATAAATTATGGCATAAAAATGAAAACAGACGTGAATTAATGAGAAACTTCCAGGCATCATAGAAACTTAATACTTGGTACTAGACAAGCTGATGACTTCAGGGTCCCTAGAAAAATCAGAAATTCTCAGCATTCTCTGAGGGGGACACGCTGGGAGTTCCAAATCTGCATAAGAACACAGTCGGATATATTTATCCAAAATGATAACCTATAGGTTTCATGGGCTTAAAAAAAATCCTGAAAGTCCTAATTTTAACCCCCTCCCCCATATCAAGATGGTGGCACAATCTGCCAGATGAGCTAGAAAATTGATATTTGGTTAAATATACCTTTTAGCCTGTAACCGACGAGAAATTTACGAGATGTTTAAAAATTTTATTTTTAACCCCGATAATTATCGAAATATGGAGGCAATTTTAATGACGGTGCAGATCTTCCTTTTGAGGTATTTGGTTGCTAAACGGTAAGTCGTACCACGAAGCTGATGGCACAATCTCAGTTCAGTTTGGAATGATCTACAACTTTGGTCCTATGACATTTTGTCGTATCTCTATCCTTTATACGTTAAATTTGGCTCTATTTCTGGATTTACCTAAATTTTGCACTTTGTACTCGTATAATTGATGGTTTGAACCACTTATAGGAAATGTAGGATCATCAAATTCTACACGAATATTGGCCCACCCAGTAGCCATATGTGAGCCAAATTATGTTTGAAGCTGTCACATAAGTATCTGAAAAGTAATTTCTATGTGTGAAAACCTTACACGAATTATTTCACCCCATTCAACGTTTCTAAAACAATCTTACCTTTAAATGGGTGAGATATGAGGGAATATCATAGGACCAGCCATTTAGATCGCTAAATGAGGCCAGAGGTGTCTTATCGTACAAACCGTTTTTCGATATGATGCACCGTTTAGCAGCAGTTATTCTGTAAATGAAGGTGAACATTCATATACTTCCGTATGTCGATCTATATTTATTCATTGAAGTCGATTTGTAGCGATTTAGAAGAGGTTTGTCTGGCATTGTAATTAATAATTTACAAATCAATAGTGACTGTCAGCAGGAGGGCGTAGCTATTGTAATCAGTACTTCCCACATCGACTTTAACTGGCAGTAGGAATGGGGTCCTCCTCCAACTCCGGTGTACCATTGTAATTAATAATTCCCTCCTCGATTTGACTAGCAGAAGGCAAGGGAGCGTGCAATTTTTTTTCAAAACTCCTTTACCGGTTCTGTTTTCCAGTAGGCAAAGGTGTCCCTTGCAAAGGTAACCCCCATTATAAACAAATTTACCCATCAAAATCTGACTGACGTTGCGCATAGTGAATTGCAGTATACAAGTGGACCTGTCGTTATTATCACAACTCCGCAACTCGCACTTGACAACAGAAATAACGTCTGCCGACATCCCTATGCTGTTTCTCGGATAACGCCAAGAGAAATGCAGTTTAAAATATATATATATATATATACATACAAGTGGATGTATGTGTGTTAGTGACACATCTCCTCCTAAACCACTGGAGTAATTTCAATCAAATTTTGAACACGTATTATTTGCTATCTAAAGAGGAGCGCTGTGGGGATAAGCCACCTCTAGCCTCTTTAGGGGTGGGAGTCAGGATGTTTAGATATATAAATAATCGAAAATACTGTCGAATCCATAGTTTTCGGGGTCGCGGTGGTGAATAGAGACACTCCGTAATGTTCATAAGTCCAAGTTCAGTCACCTTTGTGGTGGGGGGCGAGAGAGGAGTGAGATATAAAATTAATCTAAAATACTATCGAATCCATAGCTTTCGGGGTCGCTGAGATGAATAGTAACACTCCTGATTTTTTAAAGTCAAATTTCATCCCACTTGTGGTGAGTGGGTGCGGGGGGAGTGAGATATAAAAATAATCAAAAATAGTATCGAATCCATGGTTTGGGGGGTTGCTCAGATGAATAGTGACAGTCCGGATTTTTTTAAGTCCAATTTAATCCCCCTTTTGGGTGGGAGGCGAGGGGCGAGTGAGATATAAAAGTAATCGAAAATAGTGTCGAATCCATAGTTTTCGGAGTCTCGGAGATGAATACTAACACTCCTGATCGTTTCAAAGTCCAAGTTCAGCTCTCTTTTGGGTCGGGGGCGAGGGGGGATTGAGATATAAAAATAAAAAGTAGTCGAAAATAGTGTGGAATCCATAGCTTTTGGGGTCGCTGAGAAGAACAGTACCGCTGCGGACTTTTTTAATAGTAACACGCCTGATCGTTTCAAAGTCCAAGTTCAGCTCTCTTTTGGGTCGGGGCGAGGGGGGATTGAGATATAAAAATAAAAAGTAGTCGAAAATAGTGTGGAATCCATAGCTTTTGGGGTCGCTGAGAAGAACAGTACCGCTGCGGACTTTTTTAAAGTCCGAGTTCAGCCCACTTTTCGGTGGGGGCAAGAGGGTAGTGAGTATAAAAGTTCAGGCCTCTTTGGCATACGGGGAGAGAGGTAAGGTAAGGGTTATTCTGCCCGAAGGTAGGTCCGAACCTCCGCAGAGGTGTTCCTGAGCCGGAGTATACATGCGGTAGGGTGGCCAGTTCCTTTCCGCTCCTCCATTCCCTTACCCCCCACCAACAGCGCGTGGCAACCCATCCAACTCCTGACCACGCCCAGTGTTGCTTAACTTCAGAGATCTCACGGGATCCGGTGTTTCAACACGGCTACGGCCGTTGGCTACGGGGAGAGAAAGAGTGAAAAAATAAAATGACCCAAATGTTGGAGATTATGGATGTATGTGTGTATTTTCCAGCATAGCTGTCAACTAAATTTGGTACAAATATTTCTTACTATCTGTGAAAAATGTTGTTGGGACAAGAAACCCCCAAGAACCTCCAAGAGAGGAGGTGAAATAGAAATAGAGCTAAAAACGACCCGGGAGATAGTGGGTTCGAGCCCTGAAGAAGGTTTTCCGTGGTTTTCCATTTTCACACCAGGTAAATCTGTACCTTAATTAAGGCCTCGGCCGCTTCCTTCCCACTCCTAGGCCTTTCCTATCCCATCGTTGCCATAAGACCTATCTGTGTCGGTGCGACGTAAAGCAAATAGAAAAACTACCGATATTGGTGTCTAATCCATAGTTTTGATCACTACTGTACCGATTTAAATCAATCTTGCTACACATATGAGTTACTATCAGAAGACTAACCACGTGTGGGTAAGTCACCGCTGGCACCCGTATTGCTTGGGAGTGAGGGGTGAGAAGAAAGAGTAATCGAAAATAGTGTCGAATCCACAGTTTTCGGGCTCGCTGAGATGAAAGTGACACTTCGGATGTTTTAAAGTCCAAGTTCAACCCCCTATGGCATCGTAGGTGAGTAAAGGTGAAAAAGAATATTTCCAAAAATGACTGAGATAATGAACGTACGTGTGTATGTTCCAGCATAGCTCTCTATCAATATTGATACAAGTATGGCTTTCTATCTGGGGAAAAAAATTAATGTAGGGGTAAGAGACCCCTAGCCCCCTAGGGTAGGGGTGAAATGTAAAAATAATCGAAAACGACCGATATTTGAGTCGAATGCATAGTTTTCGGGGTCGCTGAGATGAATTGTGACACTATGGATGCCGTTTAAGACAAAGTTCGGTCCCAATCGGCAGAGGGGGTGAGAACGAGTGAAGAAAAGAAAATGTCGAAAGTGACCGAGTTTACGGACGTAAGTGTATATGTTCTAGCATCTCTCTCAACCAAACATGGTACATATATGAATTACCTGGAAGAAATTACTACAGGGGTACGATTCCGCTAGCACTACCAGCGGCGGAGTTGAATTATTAAAAAATACGGAAAGAGGGATGAAATATTAAAATAATAAACAACGACAAATATTAATTTGCAGTCCATAGTTTTCGGGGTCCCTGAGGTGAATAATGACACTCCGGATGTCTTTCAAGTCCATGTTCGGCCAGCACTGGCATGAGGACAAGAAGGGGAGAGAGGAAAATATCCAAACTTATGGAATATACGCCTGTATGTAGAATTCTTCCAGCATAGCCCTCATACAGTGTTAGTACACGTATGACTTATACTATCTGAAGTAAATACTGTTGGAGGAAAACACCCCTAGCACTCCTAGGGGAGGAGGTGAAATATAAAAACAAACGAAAACGACTGATATCAGACTTGAGTCCATTGTTTATGAGGTCGCTGAGTTGAACTGTGATACTCTGGATTCTGGTTAAATCATACTTCAGCTGCAGTCAGAATGGAGGTGGAGAAGGGGTGAAATTTAATTTAAAAATAACCGAGATTATGTATGTTCCAGAATAGCTCTCAACGAAAGTGCGTACACATATGACTTACTATCTGAAAAATATACAGTTGGAGGGAAAATAATCCTAGCACTCCTAGGGAATGCGGGGTAAAATATAAAAATAAACGAAAACGACTGATATTAATGTCGAATCCATTTTTACGAGGTCGCTGAGTTGAACTTTGACACTCTGGATGCTGGTTAAGTCCTACTTCAGCCGCAATCAGATTGGAGGTTGAGGAGGGGTAAAAATGAATGTAAAATGATCGCAATTATGGTTGTATGTATGTTCCAGAATATCTCTCAACGAAACTTAGTATACATATGACATTAGGAGAAAAAAAATCCTGTGCAGATGGTACATCCCAAGCCCCGCACAGGTTGGGGAATGGGAGGGGATGACATGTAAAAATAATGGAAAATAACCTATATTAATGTCGTCCGACTCCTTGGCTGAATGGTTAGTCTAGTGGCCTTCGGTTCAGTATGTCCTAGGTTTGATCCCCGTCCGGGTAGGGGATTTTAATCGCTTGCGATTAATTATACTTGCTCGGGGACTGGGGTTTTGTGTTTGTCCCAACACTTCTTCATAATCAGGCAACATACACTACCAACCACGACAGGAACATGCAATAGTGATTATTTTCCATATAGGATGGGTGTCAGGAAGGGCATCCGGCCGTAAAACAGGGCCAAATCCACAAGAACGACACAGTCCGTCCCCTCAAACCCACAGATGTCGGAAAAGTGGTAGAATAACCTACATTAATGTCGAATCCATTGTTTATGTGTCGCTGAGATGAATTATTGTTACGCTCTGGATGCCGTCAAAAGTCCACGTTCAGCCTCCATTGAGACGGGGTTCTGAGATGGGCTTAAAAGTAAATAGTCTAAAATAACCCAGATGAGTGTTGAATCCACTACTTTCGGGGTCGCAAGGATGATTAGTGGCAGTTCCAATGACAGTTGAAATTGGGTACATCGTATCTATAGTGCGACCGGTAAATACATATAGTTATCACTTATTATATTTTTGACAGGGTCAAATACTTCCCAGTCAATTCGAGCTTCCATAACGATACAGTTTTACTCCAAAATTAAATAGAGATCTAATCTAAAACTTTGAATCAAACACATTTCAATAACTCTGAAACTACACCATAGAACATAAAATAACAATCACAATTTTAAAAAGGAATTCTATAAAAATTCACTTCACACGTAACTAACTGGTAATGCAAATCTTTAAGGTAAATATTCAAAAAATAACCGGGCAACGCCGGGTACTACAGCTAGGAACAATATAACAGTAGTGCTTTTAGAGCATTGAAGAAACAGTAAGGGGAAACATGCGCGAGCAGTGATTTTCAAAGCGAAATTTAACAAAGAGTGGATGGTATGTTAACATATCACAGGACAGTTGGAGTATTGAACTCTCTTTCCTAATGGAGAAGTGCAATTTAAGTTCCAAGAAATGAACCTTAAATGGGGTTTCATCCCTAAAAATTCAGCAGCTAAGCTCAACCACAGGAAAAAATTAACACCAAACTAGAAGAAAAATAATTTTAGCAATGGCTGAACATCACAATAATCCCAAAAGAATGACATAAAGGAAATACATAACAATCATTCAATCAATCAATATTGATCTGCATTTAGGGCAGTCGCCCAGGTGGCAGATTCCCTATCTGTTGCTTTCCTAGCCTTTTCCTAAATGATTTCAAAGAAATTGGAAATTTATTGAACATCTCCCTTGGTAAGTTATTCCAATTCCTAACTCCCCTTCCTATAAATGAATATTTTCCCCAGTTTGTCTACTTGAATTCCAACTTTATCTTCATATTGTGATCTTTCCTACTTTTATAAACGCCACTCAAACTTATTCGTCTACTAATGTCATTCCACGCCATCTCTCCGCTGACAGCTCGAAACATACCACTTAGTCGAGCAGCTTTTTTTCTTTCTCTCAATTCTTCCCAACACAAACTTTGCAACATTTTTGTAACGCTACTCTTCTGTCGGAAATCACCCAGAACAAATCGAGCTGCTTTTCTTTGGATTTTTTCCTGTTCTTGAATCAGGTAATCCTGGTGAGGGTCCCATACACTGGAACCATACTCTAGTTGGGGTCTTACCAGAGACTTATATGCCCTCTCCTTTACATCCTTACTACAACCCCTAAACACCCTCATAACCATGTGAAGAGATATGTACCCTTTATTTACAATCCCATGTATGTGATTACCCCAATGAAGATCTTTCCTTATATTAACACCTAGATACTTACAATGATCCTAAAAAGGAACTTTCACCCCATCAACGCAGTAATTAAAACTGAGAGGACTTTTCCTATTTGCGAAACTCACAACGTGACTTTTAACCCCGTTTATCAACATACCATTGCCTGCTGTCCATCTCACAACATTTTCGAGGTCATGTTGCAGTTGCTCACAATCTTGTAACTTATTTATCACTCTATAGAGAATAACATCATCCGCGAAAAGCCTTACCTCCGATCCCACTCCTTTACTCATATTGTTTATATATATAAGAAAACATAAAGGTCTGATAATACTGCCTTGAGGAATTCCCCTCTTAATTATTACAGGGACAGATAAAGCTTCACCTACTCTAATTCTCTGAGATCTATTTTCTAGAAATATAGCAACCCATTCAGTCACTCTTTTGTCTAGTCCAATTGCACTCATTTTTGCCAGTAGTCTCCCATGATCCACCCTATCAAATGCTTTAGACAGGTCAATCGCGATACAGTCCATTTGACCTCCAGAATCCAAGATATCTGCTATAACTTGCTGAAATCCTACAAGTTGAGCTTCAGTGGAATAACCTTTCCTAAAATCGAATTACCTTCTATCAAACCAGTTATTGATTTCCCAAACATGTCTATATAATCAGAAAGAATGCCTTCCCAAAGCTTACATACAATGGATGTCAAACTTACTGGCCTGTAATTTTCAGCTTTATGTCTATCACCCTTTCCTTTATACACAGGGGCTACTATAGCAACTCTCCATTCATCTGGTATAGCTCCTTCGGCCAAACAATAATCAAATAAGTACTTCAGATATGGTACTATATCCCAACCCATTGTCTTTAGTATATCTCCAGAAATCTGATCAATTCCAGCTACTTTTCTAGTTTTCAACTTTTGTATCTTATTGTAAATGTCATTTATATCATATGTAGACAATATTACTTCTTTAGCCTTAGTCTCCTCCTCTATCTCGACATTATCCTTGTAACCAACAATCTTTACATACTGCTGACTGAATACTTCTGCCTTTTGAAGATCCTCATAAACACACTCCCCTTGTTCATTAAATATTCCTGGAATGTCCTTCTTGGAACCTGTTTCTGCCTTGAAATACCTATGCATACCCTTCCATTTCTCACTAAAATTTGTATGACTGCCAATTATGCTTGCCATCATGTTATCCTTAGCTGCCTTCTTTGCTAGATTCAATTTTCTAGTAAGTTCCTTCAATTTCTCCTTACTTCCACAGCCATTTCTAACTCTGTTTCTTTCCAGCCTGCATCTCCTTCTTAGTCTCTTTATTTCGCTATTATAATAAGGTGGGTCTTTACCATTACTTACCGCCCTTAAAGGTACAAACCTGTTTTTGCATTCCTCAACAATTTCTTTAAACCCATCCCAGAGTCTGTTTACATTTTTATTTACCGTTTTCCACCGATCATGGTTACTGTTTAGAAACTGCCTCATGCCTGCTTTATCAGCCATATGGTACTGCCTAATAGTCCTACTTTCAAGACCTTCCTTTCTATCACATTTAATTTTAACTACCACAAAAACAGCTTCATGATCACTAATACCATCTATTACTTCAGTTTCCCTATTGAGCTCATCTGGTTTTATCAGCACCACATCCAAAATATTTTTCCTCTGGTTGGTTCCATTACTTTCTGAATCAGCTGTCCTTCCCATATTAACTTACTTGCCATTTGTTGGTCATGCCTCCTGTCGTTCGCATTTCCTTCCCAATTGATATCTGGCAAATTCAGATTTCCCGCTACAATCACATTTATTTCCATGTCGTTTCCCACATAGCCGACTATCCTATCAAATAATTCCGAATCCACGTCAGTGCTACCCTTTCCCGATCTGTACACTCCAAATATATCAAGTTGCCTATTATCTTTAGAAATGAGCCTTACACCTAGAATTTCATGTGTGTCATCTTCAACTTTTTCGTAGCTTACAAAATCTTCTTTCACAAGAATGAACACTCCTCCTCCCATCATTCCTTTCCTATCTCTACCATACACACTCCAGTGCCGTGAGAAAATGTCTGCATCCATTATATTTTTTTCTCAACCATGATTCAACTCCTATTACAATATCTGGTAAATATATATCTATTAAATTACAAAATTCTATTCCTTTCCTTACAATACTTCTACAGTTCAACACTAACAATTTTATGTCATCCCTACTTGATTTCCAGTTCCCTGTTCCCTTTTCACCGCTCCCTAGGCCATCCCGTTTCCCTGAATGTACCTCCCTATTACCCTTCCAAACAAATTTCCTAACTTGTACGTGCTACTGCGGTTTAAATGAAGGCCATCTGAGCGCAGATCCCTATCTCCTACCTACCCATTAGGATATGAGAAATTTCACTCCTAGTTTCCCACGTACCCACTCCATAGTCTCATTTAAATCCCCAATAACCCTCCAGTCAGTATCCCTCCTACACAGTATTCCACTAACAATCTCCGCTTTCTTAAACTTCACCCGTGCTACATTTACCAGATGCCACACATCTCCAACTATGTTGGTACTTATATCAGCTTGCCTTACGTTGTTGGTACCAACGTGAAACACTACCACCTTCTCCTTCCCCTCCTCCCTCTCTTCTACTTTCCTCAACATCTACCTCAACCTAATTCCTGGATAACATTCTACCCTGGTTCTCTTTCCTCCACACACTTTTCCCACGTGTCTAACGATGGAATCTCCCATGACCAGAGCCTCAACCCTACCCACCTCATTTGATCCCCTCCCCTCCTGGTCAGCCCTATCTTTCCTGATAGCTGCAGAAGCTACTTCCTCCTCCCTTTTCTCCTTCCCATGACCCTGTTCCACCTGTCCTTTCCTATCCTCTACTCTACATTTACCTTTCCTACCTTTTCCCTTCCTCTTACTTCCACACATCTCACCAACAGTTCCCTGTCCCTCATCTTATCTCTGCTGTTCTACCTGGAGTGACTCGTACCGATTTCTCACAGACACCTGTCCTGAATTCTGATCCTCAATAGAGCCCTTAGCCCGCAATCTCCTTCGCCTTAGAACATTAGACCACCTGTCTTCTACAACTCCCCCCTTTCCTTCCCCTCCCTCTTGTACAGCTACTGTAACCTGTACATTATTTGAGGGAGTCCTATCTTCCTTCCTGTCTTCTGTGAGAATCCTAATTATCTCTCTCAAACTTTCCAACTCCTCCCTCATACCCCTCAATGCCTCGTCACTCCCACAGTTCGTACACTAGCGCTCCTTAGCCATTCTTTACGGGGGGAAAATGAAATTAAAAATAAAATAACTTATTTGCAAAAAATAAATGAACGGAGGGATATATTGTCTGGGATAGTACTCAAAGATCACACTACAATAATATAATTAATATACGACTACACTACAATACTACTTAGTCGTGCTCTATTTTTTATCCTACAACCCCTAACAGGATAAAAACTGCTGTTAATTACTGAATATCGAAAGTAATACACAAGAACTACCCAATTCCAAACTGCAAGTAAGCCTATCCTAATTACAACAGTATTTTAGTAAGAGTTTCTACGGATACCTCTACTACACCAGTACTACACAAATATTTTACAATAAAATAAGCACACCAAATTCTAATAGGATATTACTCGTATACTAATGTACAGTACACTACAGTAATTTTAAACTACTTGCAGACGTATCCTATTTACGATACCGGTACCGTATGTCACTACTAAGCACAACAGAAATGAAATTTGCCTGCTTGCTTGCTGATGCTTATGGGCTGTGTCTACGACATTTCACCCAGTCAATACTCCCTTACTTATGTAATAGCACTAGTATAAATGAAAACTTCTGTTCAATAATTTATGTTTGATCTTGCAAGTAGATTACACACACACTATTTTTCACTATATCACATAATAACCCTATTTTGCTACAGCACACTGATCCCATACGAGAAACTTCCGTTCTTGCAATCACACTTCTTCTATAGTGTCACACGTTCTGATAATCCGAAAATGCACTCTCAAGGAATACACTAATGATATGAAGAATCACTCAAATGGAACCATCTAAAAACATGAGAACATCTCACCATATATAGCGGACAGAATTATAACACGATATTGGCTTCATCCAGAAACAAATTTAGAACTCTAATAATCTCGACGGTAGGATTACAGAGCAAACAAGAAACACTGGTTGGAAATACCTGCTTGAGTCGCTTGAAATTAGTCATAATTTTTTACGGGGTCGCCATTAATAATATTTGTACCACACGAACAGTGTGTATCCTGCGTTAAATGGAAACGAGATCTATATTGTGGGGTAAGGGCATGATTAAACCTTAACCGAATGATGTTGATAATATGACGTCTAGAATATGATCCTCGCATAAACCATGGTTTAACCGGAATTGTTGGTTGTAAATGATAATAAAAGTTACCTTTGACTTGTGCAGTCTGTCGCCAGTAATTCTGCCATTCTTGACGACCAGCTTGTCGGATAACAACTACATAGTCAGAAGAAGGAACAATATTGTTAGTATTCGGAACAGGGAGACGAGAAGGTTGTTTTGCAAGACAATCTACTTTTTCATTTCCTTAAGATACCCACATGTCCTGGTACCCATACTAATGTTATATAAATACCGAAATTGTCAAGCATATAGAGGAGACTCTTGATATTGTATACATACCAATTATAGGATAACTCGTACGAGACCAACGACTGTAATGCACTCAGCGAATCCATATACAGTAGATCGTAACCCGCGTATATCCCTGACGCTGAAAAAAAAGTAAAGCTTGCTGTATAACGAATAGCTTCGCAGTAAAAATCGAACAATCACTAGATAAACCATATTGTTTTTTAACATTTAGAGAAGGTATATAATAAGCGGCCCCAACTCCAGTAATATTCTTGGCCCCATCTGTAAAAATGTTGATGCTTTGTGGGATACTGGAAAGTTTCACTCTTTTAACAGGACGAATCTCGGTCTCCTGCAAACAAATTACGTTAGTAGAGCTACTACGTGTAGGCCATATTATCTGAGGCTTATAATAAGAAACCTGATAGGGTAAGGTATAGGGCATTAAGTTAACACTGTGTATTAATGTATACTGTTTTGACTTCAATGTGGTAAAAGCATGATACAGAACTGGCAATCGTCGCAAACCCTAACGCCGTAAGGAATAATACTCCGAGAGTAACTGTAACTTCGGAATTAAAGGATGACTTGTCAGAGAAAATTTCTTGAGTAAATATTGCGTAGCAAGTATTTTTCTACGTACATGTAAGGGAGCTTCGCAGGATTCTACCAACAATGCATTTGTAGGTGTGTACTTTAAAGCTCCAATACATGAGCGTATTGCTTTATATTGACAGATGTTAAGAGTATTTAAGTTCGT